>NC_091443.1:12430674-12523063 GCF_964237555.1 Oryctolagus cuniculus
CGTGGGGGTCTCCGTCACATTGGATGACCGAGGCAGGGGAGGGGCTGGATGGACTGCTGAGGGCGTGCTGGCCCTGTCCCTCCGGTCCCTCCAGGGTGTTGATCCCTCAGTGGGCTCTGCACTCCCTACGCTCCAGCGCTGTCACCCCAGTTGTGTCTGCACACAAGTGACTTGGGGATCGCTCTAGGAGGTTCATCCTGAAATGTAGGCACAGTCGGAGGAAGATGATGACAAGGTGTTCCGTGCCTCAGTGCTGGTGGCAAGAGCTAGAAACACCTACTGCCCACCCAACAGGACAGCTGAGTCAAGTGTCTTCCGCACACAATGGCAGGTGTCTGCCCCAGCCAGCAGGATTCTGTGGGTGGCAGGAGTGGCATAGGATACTCCCATGTGTGTGAAAACACTCATGTTAGTGTCCTCACACACTCACAGGCACTGGGGCACCCAGAAAGACACAGGGCGCCCAGGATGAGCTGAGCTGCCCAGCAGGTGGGAGTCTGGACTCCAAGTCTCCGCGTGACGGTGTTTTTTAGAACTACATCATCATTCCACCCCTGCTAAGCTTCCTCTCCATATCCTTCTATTATACATGTTTAAAATTCATTCACAACTTTATAAGAGCATCTCTTTGGGGAAAGTCAGCCTGGAGAGAAAGCGTGAATTATGACTTCTGTTTTTTACCTAAGACTATCCATTTTCACCCTCCTGTTTGCAAATCATTTTCATGAGGCACTTGGGAATTTCCTGTTTATTTACCGTGGGCTCCAGCAAACCCAGACTCCCACAGCTCACGGCAGCGTTGGCCGCCGCTGCTGTCTGGCTGGAGCTTAGGGTGACTCATACCAAACCTACTCTCCCACCACGAGGTTGTGGGCTGCAGGGAACCCCAGACGGTGCCCTCTAGTTCAGGGAAGCCAGCAGGGCTCTGCTTGCAGCTGGAGGACCCTCGGAACTGGCCTCTTTCTCCCTCTTGGCCTTCACAGGCAGATTCCAGGGGCAGCTGGGGAGGATGAAAATGTGCCCCAGGCAGGGACACAAATGGTGCACACAGAGGCCCATCAACACTCACAGAGTCAGACGCACTGACATACACAGATACAAATAGACACAGACACACACACAGATACATAGGCACACACAAACATATACACAGACATACACACAGATGCACAGGTACAAAGGCACAGACACAGACAGATGCATGTAGACACACACAGACACAGACAGATGCACACAGACACACACACAAAGAGAGAGACACACTCAGCTGCAGTCATAGGCACTCGCAGGTGCACAGACACACCCAGACACACAGGGGCATGCACGTACGGCCTTGTTCAGAGAGGCTGCTAGGATACTTCACTTCTTTGCCTCTCCATGGAGGCCCTGTAGAGCCAGGCTCTTGGCTGGCCTGCCAGGGCCTGGGACCACAGAACATTTTCCCAGTGGGGGCTGCGTGGCTGTTGGCGATGTCAGTCCCAAACCTTCCGCTGCCTGTGACGGCCTTTCTCTGCTCTGACAGCCTGGTCTTCAGACGAGAGTCATTTTCCACGGCCGTGGGTGCCCAGGGCGACCTGTGAGTAGGCGGCCCTTCTGGAGCTTGGTGCCCCAGGGGACCTCAGCCATGCAGGTGGGGCCCCCGCCTGCTGCTTCTGCCCCGCCACGCTCTTCCCAGTGGGCCCACAGGGCGGCTCAGGGCCCTGGCAGCACGGACGGTGCTTTCTCTGCAGTGTTTCCCTTCCCCAGCCCCGCTCCCCCACTCCCCACTGAGAAGGCCGCTGCTCAGGAGGGGTGGCTTGGAGGCTGCTGGGCCCTGAGCTCCACGGTGCTCCAATGTCAACACCCATGCAGCAGGTCCTTCCTCCACCCCTGGGCCCGGGGAGTTGGTGAGGACACCTGTCCCTTGGGAGTCGCCCAGAGAAAGTTCGGGATGCCCAGCTGAATCTGAACTTCAGGTAGACAGTAGAAGACAGTGCTTTTTGTAGGAACATGTTCCAAATATTGCACGGGACAAACTTATGCTGGAGGTTGTAGCCACTGTTGTCAAAGATGGAGTTCAGTGGAGTTCAGTGGGCTTTGCTGCTATTTCCTAAACCTGGCGCCCACAAAAGGCCATCCCTTGAAGGCCACTTTTCCAGGTCTTCCACATGGGTGCAGGAGCCCAAGGACTTGGGCCATCTTCCACTGTGTCCCAGGCCACAGCAGAGAGCTGGATCGGAAGCAGAGCAGCGGGGACTTGAACTGGCGCCCATAAGGGATGCCGGCACCGCAGGCTGGGGCTTTAACCTGCTGTGCCGCAGCACCAGTCTGGAAGTACTTTTCATCAATAATATTACATTTTAAAATATTAGAAACTGAACATCTTTGCCTCCAATATTTATTTTGACATTAAGGAACAGGAAGAGAACAACATTGATCCAGGGAGAATTACACAGATATCAAATATCTAGAATTTTAAAAGCGTCTTCCTCTCTCATCATACCAACCAGAAGCATGCAATGCTCTGAGAGGATGCACTATGGGAAAATGTCAAATCTGGCCTATTCATTTATTTGAAAGGCGTAGCTATGGGGGGGGAGAGAGAGGGAAAGGGAGAGAGAGGAAGAGAGGGGGAGGGAGAGAGGGGGAGAGGGAGAGAGGGAGATACACACACACACACACACACACACATATATATAACTTTTTCCATCCACTGGTTTACTCTCCAGATGGCGACAACAGCCAGGACTGGGCCAAGCCAAAGCCAGGGTCTGGGACTTCATCTGGGTCTCCCACGTGGGTTGCAGGGCCCAAGCAATTGGGCCATCATGTGCTGCCTTCCCAGGTGAATTAGCAGGGAGCTGGATCAGAAGTGGAGCAGCCAGAACGTGAACCAGAGCCCATAGGGGATGCTGGTGTCACAGGTGGCAGCTTAAAGCACCATGCCACAAGTCCAGCCCCAAGCACAACCTTAGGATCTTACTTTGGAAGGAACTAATGAGAAAGAAATTTGAATGATGAGAAGTTATGCCTTTAAGTAAGTGATATTAATTTTTCCACATATTGAAAAGTCTATCAGTTTGTTTTTGGTGATATAAACCATTTATTTTTGCAGCTTTCAGGAAGAGCCCAGCATACCTCTTATATAGATAAGAGCTTACGAAGAGATCACGTAACCATAAATGGTGACATCATCCATTCAAGTCCTTGTCCTGCTCCTTCCCCGTAAGAACACAGCACCCCTGCATACGACACGGACGACCTGTAACAGGAGTTCATTTCTACAACCGGGGGACTTCTGCTAGAATCACACATTCTTTCTTTTTTTAAAAAATCACTTGAAAATTAGAGTTACAGATGTAGAGGGAGAGACAACGATCCAGCCGCTGGTTCACTCCCCAGTGGCTGCGACGGCCAGGACTGAGTTGGGCTGAAGTCAGGAGCCAGAAGCTTCAACCAGGACTCCCACAGGGGTGCAGGGGCCCAAACACTTGGGCCATCTTCTGCTGCTTTCGTAGGTGCATCAACAGGGAGCTGAGTTGGAAGTGGAGCAGCCAAAAAGGAACCAGTGCTCCTAGGGTTTGCCAGTATTGCAGGCGGCAGCTTTACTCGCTACGCCACAGGCCCTGAATTCCACATTATCTTAAGATTTATTTATTTATTTGAAAGAGTTACACAGAGAGAGAAGGAGGGAGGGAGGGAGAGAGAAAGAGAGAGAGAGAGAGAGGTCTTCCATCCACTGGTTCACTCCCTAGTTGGCCACAAAGGCTGGAGCTGTGCTGATCCAAAGTCAGGAGCCAGGAGCTTCCTGCAGGTCTCCCATGTGGGTGCAGGGGCCCAAACACTTGGGCCATCTTCTACTGCTTTCCCGGGCCAGAGCAGAGAGCTGGGTCGCAAGTGGAGCAGCCGGGACTCTGGTGCCCTTATGGGATGCCAGTGCCACAGGCAGCAGCTTTACTCGCTACGCCACAGCGCAGGCCCCGAATCACACATTCTTTATCATCGTTTTATTAGGAAAACCCAGCTTTTCCCGATTGCTCATGCTCTAACTGTTCATAGCGCTCTCCTGTAGTCACAGGAATGCTTTCTCTGTACCGTCACACGGTGATTACAAACTCACCATCAGTGTAGTGAGAACAGATTCCTGGCCACCGGGAGCCTGGTAAGATGCATGTGGCTTAACCACTGTTGGCTACGCTGCGGCCTGCTGGTGTGTGTGTGTGTGTGTGTGTGTGCCTGTGTGTGTGTGTGTGCACTTCACCATAGAAACGCAGCCGAGGCCGGCAGGAGCGTGCACCGCCCAGCCCATCCACGCTCACGCTGCTCCTGCTTGATGTACCTTCTCCGAAACCTCGCGGTGGGAAGGTCCTTCAGTTACCCCGCGCTGCTCGGCTTGTCCCTCGCCTGCTTCCTGGAACCACAGAGAGAGCCGGGAGCTTGCTGCTGGCCTGGCTGCTGTGCCGGAGAATCAGCCCTTTCTCCCAGAGCCGTGTGTCTCCTTTTACTGGAAACTGGGATTAGAACCCATGATTTGGTGCTGGGTGTCGCTGCTCCCAGTCTCTCGGTGGCACAGCTGGGAAATGCACATGTGTGTGTGTGTGTGTGTGTGTGTGTGTATGTGTGCTCGCCCCACTTGTGTGCCTTCTGTGATTTGCCTCTCTGTCCCCTGCCTGCATGCTGAGCTAAGCACGAATCCACAGGGAAGCCTCAGGCCAGCCCCCCAGGCCTCATCCTCACCTCCCCCTTGCTGACCTGCAGCCCTTCTCCCAACATTGAGATGCCAGCTGTCACCAGATTACATTTGGAGGGGCTGGTGCTGTGGCGTAGTGGGTAAAGCCACTGCCTGTAGGGCTGGCATCCTATATGGGCACTAGTTCGAGTCCCCGCTGCTCCACTTCTGAGCCAGCTCTCTGCTATGGCCTGGGAAAACAGTAGAAGATGGCCCAAGTCCTCGGGCCCCTGAATCCTTATGGGAAGACCCAGAGGAAGCTCCTGGCTCCTGACTTTGGATTGGCGCAGCTCCAGTCATTGCAGCAAATTGGGGAGTGAACCAGCAAATGGAAGACTTCTCTCTCTCTCTGCCTCTCCTTCTCTGTATAACTCTGGCTTTCAAATAAATAGATACATAAATAAAAGTAACTGGGACTCAAACCAGGCCCTCCTGTTCCATGAACATGGGATGCACTGTCTTCACTGCCTGGGGTTGGGTGGGTCTATTTCTATTGAACGTTGTGTTTGCTAGCCTTCCTGAATGCCTGGTTATCTTGTGTTGTGAGTTGGATGTTGAATATACAAAAGTTTTTATAGGAATACTTTGAAGCATAGCATAACTTTTTAAGTTTCTGGCATACAAGTTTTTAAAATTCTGTTCATTGTTTGAGATCTCCTGGGTCATCCTGGTAGCTGCCACCAGGCTATATGTTCCCTTTGAAGGACAATATTCTTGTTTTCTCATGGAAGGCAGTTCTTGATACCTCAATTTGATGCCTATCCTCTTCTTCCCACGATGGCTGCTACTCTCGGGGTCCCTGGCCCCTGATTTTCGTGTGCTGACCTACAGAGTCTCCAAGTTTCTCTGCCTCCCTTCCAGCCTCAGCAGTCACCTCCAGAGGAACAGCCGTCCCGGACGTGGTAATGCTTCATCCCCTTGCTGCTGAGTTGATGTCCATAGCACAAGTCTCTCCTATTTTGAGCAGTTTTTATAGCTGTTGGCTGATTGGCAGATGAGTTGAGTGAGGAGTTGGCTAGCATCACTTCTACCCTTACTGGGAATGGAGAATCCTACAAGCTCTCCAGCTGAGTCGGCCGGCCTCTGAGCTGACCGCTCAACCAGGGGCCTCTGATCTGGGCTCATTCTTCATTCTGGGACCCATTTCCAGGAGAGAGTCATGCACCGAGGGAGACTTGTGCAGAGGGGACCGTGGCACCCTGGCATGCTGGCTGCACCACTGGTGTTGTTGGCAGCACCCCAGGGTGCTCTGAGGTGGGTCCTGGGTGCTGCCAGCTCATCTCCCTTGCTACCTTCATGGTGGCCCCACAGACGGCCTCTTTCTTCTTTCCAGACCATGTATTAATCATATTTGAATGGCCAAGTGGAAAAGAATACACATGTTCACTGTTTGATCATGCACAGCTTTGGGTGGCACCATGGCACCCCAGCTCTTGGCTTCAAGGTCAGAGTGACAGGGCAGTCACTGCCTAAAGCCTTGGGAGGGAAACACAGAGGAGCTCGGGGCAGGGACAGCCCCCAGCATTTCAGATCACAGCCAGTTCTGCCCCAGGGAGCTCTGTCTTCCTTCCACTCCCTGCCTTTCATTGTCTGCCCTGCGGCATCTGAGGGTCTGATGGCCCTGGCACCCCTACAACAGTGGATGGACTGGGGCTCCTCACCCAACCCTGGAAGCACCTGCTGCATGACTGACCAGACTGGCACTGCACGCCACGGGAAGTAACTGGGAGCATTAACCAAGTGGGAGAGGGCCAGGCCATGGAAAGCACATTTCCCTTGGGGTGGGGGGTGGGGTGGTTAAATCCATCACAGGTCTCTCGGGCAGAAACACTCCTCATGGTGGCAGTGCTGAGACGCCCAAGAATGGATTTTTTTTTTTAACGTGGCACAAAAAAAAGAAAGAAACAAAGGACATCTAGCTCATGGAGCTGATTCTTCTTAAGGAAGGGTTGTTTTGGAAGTGAATGCATTTGGTCTCGCTCATTTCTGGTTCTCAGCACAGGAATGCCTGCACTGGAAAGTCCCCTCCCATCGCTTGCTGGTGGCCGAGGGGAAGGAACTGCTGCACTTGGGTTGATCATAAACCAAGCACTGAGCCTGCCTTCCGATTCTGTGACTGCTAGGTGATCACAGCAGGTCGCAGATTACAAACCCTAGCAAAAATCTATCGCTGCGGAGTTGACTAACGGGTGAGTTACGGGATTTGGAAGGTAGAATGAACTTGCCGCAGGCAACTTCTGTTTCTTTTGTTTTGTACAAAGAGCAAAACATTAAAAACCCTGTTGTGGGTTTTCTGAAGCTCTTGTCATGGTGGTGGGGGTGGTGGCCTGAAGGGTGCATCCCAGGCCCACCCCCTTACCCCCAAGGCTTCAGACCCAGCCTGGTGGCCCCGACCACCAGGGGGCAGCACTTGGCCGATCATGGCTCCAACACTGCCCTAGTCCACGGAGTGCAGCCGGAGGTTCGTTTAGCTCCCCTCAGTCCAGAAGGCAAGTACCTACAATGCTTCGATGCGACTCCCTCAGGTGTGTTTGGCAAGTGCCATGCCCTTTTCTGCCAGGACGGTCACCACGTAGGTTTTCAGCTCTGACATCACTGAACAGGGCCACGTATTTTTCCAAAACACGAGAGATCGGAGGACAGCCAACCTGTGGCCTGGCAGGAAATCTCTAGACATCTTGCTTACTTGTTCCTGGCCCCGAGCCATCCTCTGAGGGACTTGTGCTGGCTGTGTGAGGCCAACACAGATGAGCATGGTGGTCCCAGTCTTCTCCAGGCCTGTCTGTCTGTTGTTCCTTCTGCATGATGTCTGTCCGGCTCGTGCGAACAGAGGATGATGCATAGCTCCTGCTCTCCTGATCCAGGTCCAGCAGCAACAGCCCCCACCAGGCACTGGAACACTGGTCATGAGAGCTGGACATCCCAAAGTTCAGACTCCTAAGCGGGGGTGATGAAGGAGGGGGCTGTGCCGGGACAGCGGGTACCCTGGGGAGAGGACGGTCCCCAGAGCTCGGTTCAGAGAGCAGAACCATCGTGTGGCAGCCTCAACGAGGGCTGTGGTCTGCAGGACGCTGCCCCGCTGCTTGCTGGGGCATCCTGGTTGAAGGGCAGGGGGTTAGGTGGGCAGCCAGGTGACTGCCCCAAGTGCCATGGAGGAAGGAACAGATCTCCCAGTGGGTGTCATGGGTGTCCTCGTGCTGTCCACCTTGGAGTGCAGGAAGTGCTGTTGTCCTGGGTGGGGCAGGCACTGTGGTGGGCTCAGTCCACTTGCTTTTGGGGTCCTAGCTCTGTGTCTGTGGCCAACGGGGTAGGGGCAAAGGGGCCAGAGGAGACGGTCTTTTTTGCCCACCTAGCTCTAGTCAGCCCTGGCCAGCTGCAGGACACGTGGCCCCCTCCTCTAACTCCTGGCTGGCTTCCTTTCTGGGACAGGACTAGCATAGACTTAGGGGCCAAATTGATCTGGTCTGCTTAGCTCCTTCCCTGCTGTGCAATCGTGGGCAGATGATCTTAGCCTCTCTGGGTCTCAGTTTCCGGGTCTGCAATGCTGCAAAGGCCATCTTCCCTGGGGGAGCGGTGAGCGCCGCTGAGCTGTGTTGGGAGAGACCCAGGTCCCCTGCAAGAACTCGCTGAAGTCTTCCCCAGCCCTTGGCCTCCAGCGAAAGTGGCCACTGTCCAGCCTACCATTGTCCCTGTCCCTCCTCATCACGGCAGTTCCTGCACTAACTGGTGGCTGTCCCTTCCTGTCTTCGTTCCCCGAGGAGGTGAAAACTGGCCTATTCCTGGGCCAATCCTCACCACTGAGGGCACCCAGCACCACTGGGCTCCAGTTGGGGTCTGTGGAGGGAGGCGCATTCTGCCTGTTGGGAGACCCTTGGTCCCCTTCTGTGTGATGAGGTCAGCAGTCTTTCCGCCAGGGCAGTCCCTGCCTCTGGTGGAGCTGAGCCCCAGGGACTGGTGGAGCTTCTCCCAGGCCACTCCCAGCCACGCCCTGGGCACTGCACAGCAGGGAGTCCCCTCCATGCCCAGGCGCAGGGCATGCACTGGCCTGAGACTGCCTGCCTGGCTCAGCTGGGCACACAGAGGAGAGCTTCTCTTCTGCACCAGGGAAAAACACGTGGATCCCACCATCAGCTGTGCCTTCACGGGCATCAGAACAAATCAGAGATCCCACATCCAGGAACAACGCAGTTAAGCAAGGAGATGGGGCATAGGCTAGGCTGACCAGGACAGGGCGCAGGGGGTGGGGTGGGGGTGGAATGTGAGCTCAGCCTCCAGGAGGGAGGGAGCAGGGGGGGAGCAGGGGATGGGACAAAGCTCAGGTCTGTGCACTCTGGTATGGTCCTGGATGACATTGTGCTTCTCTGCACGGGCCTGACTCAGGGGTGTCAAATGCTGCGTGCCAGGGGTCCCTCTGCGCTACCTTATGGGGCTGGCGCTGTGGCACAGGGGGTTAAGCCACTGCCTGTGATGCCGGCATCCCATATGGGAGCCAGTTCAAGTCTTGGCTGCTCTACTTCTGATCCAGCTCCCTGCTAATGTGCCTGGGAAAGAGTTCTTGGGCTCTGCCACTCACGTGGGAGACCTGGATGGAGTTCCAGACTCCTGGCTTCTGCCTGGCCCAACCCCAGCTGTGGTACCAAGTGGGGAGTAAACCAGCAAGCGGATGGAGATCTCTCTCCCTCCCTTCCCCCCACCCTCCCTCCCTCTATCTCTGACATTCTGTCTTTCAAATAAATACATAAAATTTTTTTAAGCCACTTAGGTTTTGAAAACAAAATTCCTACCTCAGTAGATACAATGTGGAGTTATAGAAAATAATTGAGTTTCAGACTTGGGTCACTTGATGACCACGCAGCTTCTTGACTAAGTATGAACTAATCTTGAGAGAAGACCTTACATGTTCCCCCAGCTGCATGAGGAGACTTCAAAAGTTCATGGAAAAATGGAACTAAAAGGTAAGTGTATGTTCAGGCAAAGAAAATGGAAATCCGTGTGCAACATGCATTCCCGCGAAATTTTTGAAGGTTGTGTGTATGGATGGATTTCAACATGTTTTGCACTCTTTTAGTCTCATTTTCCACAAATTTTGAAAAGCACCCTTGCATGTTATAGATGTCCTCCCACTCTCCCAGAGGGCCCTGTGGCCTTTCTCTAGGGTGACTGTGCCCTGGTACAGTCTTCTGGCAAACAGGAGGCGACCTGAGATGCCACTAATGTCGGGGGACTTCAGTGCACCGCGGTGGCCAGCAGCCAAGGTGGGGCTCATGGAGGTCAGACAATAAAATTCCTGTGGGCCTGGTGGTGGTCACAGCTGGGACAGCTACGCTCAGCAAGTGCTGGAGTCCCCTTGTTCCTTAGCTCTGCTGCCACGGAGTGGCTCCTATTTTGGTAGGAGTTGGAAAGGAAGTGAAAGTCCTGGAATTCCCCCTCCCTACCATACCAGTGAATCGCAGGTATCTAATTCCTACCTGCAGGGAGTTGCAGAGATGAGCGTCACTATCCAGGACTTGCGGGATTTAAGGGGGGAGGTCCCTATGTGCTCCCTGCCCCCCCCCCCCCCCGACCTGTCTGACCTCTGCAACAGGCAGATGCACCCTGGAGAAAGGCAGTAGGTCACAGCAGTGGCTGTCCCGGAGGAGGCCCCTTTGCGGGACCCCTGTCGCAGCCCTGGAGAACTGCGGCTTGGCTGTTGCTCTCCCTGGCAATCTGCAAGGACAGCTGGGGAGGGTCCCCTGTGTCCACGCCTTGCCACAGGGGGGTGTTGGTTTCCCGCTCTGTGCTGTGAACAGAGATGCCACAGGACACTGCAAGGCATCACACCCTCACCCGATAAGCAAGGAACAGCACGTATGTGAGGGAGACCCCAGGGCGAGAGGCACACTGCACATGCACCCAGGAGCCCGCGCCTTGGTGAGGCAGGTCCCGGGGAGCATCTCAGGACTCCCTCACCGAGTGCAAGATCTGTTGCTCTGTGCCACCGTGAGCCTCTTGCTTGCTGAGACTTTGCATTTTGAGCACCCTCGGTGCCACTTGGGTGTCCTACCCCATGCATCTCCCCAGGGCCTCTAAGGTTATCGGCTTTGAGTGAGGCCCCAACACTCATCATCCTCACCCATCACTCATCAGCCAACAGGCCCAACAGCGCCCAAGCCTTCACGGCCACCAGCACTGGTGCGGAGAACGGCAGTGGGTGAATTACGGTGCACAATTCCAGGTTCCGGAACAGAGCCGAGACTTTTGCACATCTTCTTCTTCCTAGGAAACAGCTCCGGGGGCTGTCGCTGTGGCGTAGCAGGAAAAGCCACCACCTGCGATGCTGGCATCCCATACGGGCTGTCATGCCAGTTGCAGTCCCAGCTGCTCCACTTCCCATCCCGCTCCCTGATAATGTACCTGGGAAAGCAGCAGAAGATGGCCCAAGTGCTTGGGCCCCAGCAGCCACGTGGGAAACCAGGAAGAAGCTCCTGGCTCATGGCTTCGGCCTGGCCCAGCTCCAGCCATTGCAGCCATTTAGGGAGTGAACCCAGCAAAAAGAATCTCTCTGTGTCTCCCTCTCTCTTTGCAACTCTGTTTTTTAAATAAATAAAATAAATCTTAAAAAAAAAATAGAAAAGAAACAGCGCCTGGAGAGCAGTTGCCGTGTGATGAGAGCTGGGCTGAAGAAAACCCGGGAGCCCCAGGGCAGGACGTGAGCGGGCTCAGAGGAGACACACACCCCTGTTTGTGCCACCTCTGGTCCCTGGGAATGGCCCTCGGACCTGGTGGGAGAGGTGGTTCTCTGTGCAGTGTCCCTTCCAGCCGCTAGGGGGCTCGGAGAGTATTCTTGAAAAATGGTGGGGAGGGGGAATCACCTTCAGTGGGCGGGGCTGTCACTTTGCTGCACTGAATGGCAGCCTAAGAACTCGGTCTCCGCCACTGATTCCCCTAGGGAAAGTTCCCACCTCCACCCCCCAGGGACACCTGGCAATGCCTGAGACATTTGCAAGAGAAAGAGAGAGAGAGAGAGAGAGAGAGAGAGAGAGAGAGAGAGAGAGAAACACTCTCATCTGCTGGTTCACTCCCCAAATGCTACAGAGCCAGGGCTGGGCCAGGACAAAGCCAGGTACTCAATCTGGGTTTCCTATATGTACGTGGCAAGGACCCAAGTACGCAAGCCATCACCTGCTGCCTCCCCACGTGCATCGGCAGGAAGATGGAGTCGGTAATGGAGGTGGGACAGAAACCCAGGCACTCTGATAGAGGATGTGGGCATCCCAAGTGACATTTTAACCACTAGGCCAACCCCCCCAAACACTTTTGATCGTCATACCTGGGGGTGATGGTGGGGTGCTACTGCGTCTATCCAGTAGAGTTCAGTATCTGAGTCAAGGTTCTCCAGGGAAACAGAATTGACAGGTTTTAGGGATCTATAGAACAAGATGGAGAGGGACTGGCTTAGGTGACTGTGGAGACTGAGGTGTCCCACCATGTGCTGTCTAGGAGCTGGGGACCAGGAAACCCGGTGGCGTTGCTCCAGTCCAAAGACGCAGGCCTGGGAGCCAGGAGAGCCAGCGGTGTAAGTCCCGGTCCAAGAACCAGGAGCGCTGATGCCTCCGAGAACCAGGAGGAGGGGTCAGGAGCAGACGACGTCCCAGCTGGCACAGGGAGCGTGCGCTCCGCCTCCTCTCGCTGCTTCTATGCAGGTCCTCAGTAGATGGCGGTGGGAGAACGGCTCTTTCTCAGTCTGCGGATTTCCTTTGGAAACACCCTCACAGACACACCTGAAAAGGAGGGTTTAACAGCCCAGCCAGCGTCTCTTAGCCCAGATAAATGACATTGCACCAGGGATTCTGCTAAACATCCTATAATGCACACGGGACAGTTCCCTGAAAGAAAGAACTAGCCGGCCTTAAATATCAGCAGTCACTGCTGAGAAACCGACTCACACACATTCATGTGCAGGTGGTCAGGAATTTGGAGAAGCAGGAGTCGGAGTCTGGTGACGGACGCACGTGTGGGGCTACGGGGATGGAATGGGGAAGGCACATGCGGATGGAGCTCTCAGAGCGTGAGGAGAGCAGGGGGCTATGTGGTTGCCTGCTTACGTTCACAAGACGACCTTGTGCCAAGGAGGCTTTTAAGGCTCAGTGGGTGGGCAAGATGGCAAGCTGTGTGATCCCAGTCAACCTGTCACCAGCCGTCCTGGTATTTGCTCCATGGGCCATGTACACAGGGAAAATGGCTGCAGGATGGAGGCCGTGGACGAGTGGAACCGCGTGGGTTTCCTCTCGCCAAGGCCGGCCGCCTGGGGGCCAGTGCTGCTGTATGTCAGTGACCGTTTGGTAGCCGAGGGATTACACTGGACCCCTGTTGTTACGGAGGAAACCCAATTTCCCCTCCCCGGAGTAGATGTACCCTAGTTTCTCACTTTTTTTTTTTTTTTGACAGGCAGTGTTAGACAGTGAGAGAGACAGAGAGAAAGGTCTTCCTTCCGTTGGTTCATCCCCCAAATGGCTGCCACAGCTGGCGCGCTGTGCCGATCCGAAGCCAGGAGCCAGGTGCTTCCTCCTGGTCTCCCATGCAGGTGCAGGGCCCAAGTACTTGGGCCATCCTCCACTGCCTTCCCAGCCCACAGCAGAGAGCTGGACTGGAAGAGGAGCGACCGGGACAGAATCCGGCGCCCCAACCAGGACTAGAACCTGGGGTGCCGGCGCTGCAGGCAGAGGATTAGCCTAGTGAGCCACAGTGCAGGCCTGGTTTCTCACTTTCTAATATGCCTGCCCCAAAGGATCACCATGGACTGAGAGAATACCTTGCCCACCATTCTGCCACTCTACACGGTGTTGCTTCTGATTAAGCATTTCAATTTGCAGCTACGGGTGTGCACAGTGGATTCACTGGGCACACATCCCATCAACCCAGAAGCAGCTGCCTGAGAGGCTGGGGACCTCCCTCCGAAGGTTCATCATGAGGCCAGCAGGAAGACAAGTGCCTGGAAGGTGGGAGCCTGATCTTCCAGGCCCAGCGCCCGCCGTCCGATGGTGTCAGTCCTGTGGCCAGGACCTGCGCTCTGGGAAAGAAGAGGCGGGCGTGTGAGTGCCTTTGTCACCCTTATGCCTCCTAACCAGGAACCTGTGCTTCCTCCTGGTTTAGGTCTCGGTTCCCAAGGAAGCAGGTGGCACAGTGATGTCACTCAACAGGAAGCCCAGCTTTTGGGCTTCTCAGGCTTCTGAATGGAGCTGTTGCTGGGCAGCGGGGGCTGGGGGGCGATGTTTGCAGCCCAGGGCGCCTTTAATCATGCCCATTCCCCAAAATAAAAATTAGCCGTGCCCTAGAGCTTCTAACAGAAGGACTTGTGATTCAGAGCTTTCTGGAATGAAAGTCTGGATTATCTGTCAGGTGAAGATCCCAACAAGCTGAGGCCGGCCTGGGTGCCAAGAATCATGGCCTGGGTAGAGAAGAAGGAAACTGTGCATGTCACTGAGTCGGCAGCCAACTCCAGTTCTCTGGGCTCTGTAGCGGGAGGCTTCTTTCTTATCTCCTTCCTTGCTCAGTGTGTGTGCATACACACAGGGACGCATGCATGCATGTGTGCATATATGTGCTGTGTGCTTTTCTATGCCCATTGTGTGTGGACAGATGGGAGACACGGAGGACTTGCTTTTTCTGCTTGCTTCCAGTTTCTGTTAGTGTTGTCCTAGCAACCAGTGCTTTAACACCAGTGGTTTGCTCCAATTTCCCGCACACCTCCCCTCCACCCCTCCATGGAACAACTTGCCAAATCACGCTCCATCCATCAGCCATGGCAGCAACCCCTCCCTAGAGCCCCCAGCCCAACACTGGGCACCTCCTCCTCGGGGCTCCTGAGGCACGAGCACCAGTGGGCAGAGTCCCCTTTTCATAGCCCTGAGCCCCAACTCTATGGAGCGCCCCCCTCCAACTTGCAGCTTTGGACGACTCAGCCGCTTGGCTCTGCCCCCAGTCCTATGATGGAGCTGCTTTCCACAGGCCCTCGCGTCCTGGGAGCTGTTTCTTTCTTCCCCTTCTTTTTTCAGTCTCAGACATCTGCTTGACCATTTCCCCACGTTAAATTCTCTGTTAAAATAGCAGGGGTGGGGCCAGCGCTGTGGCATAGCCGGTCAACGCCCTGGCCTGAAGCGTCAGCATCCCTTATGGGTGCCGGTTTGAGACCTGGCTGCTCCACTTCCCATCCAGCTCTCTGCTGTGGCCTGGGGAAGCAGTAGAAGATGGCCCAAGTCTTTGGGCCCCTGCATCCACATGGGAGACCTGGAAGAAGCTCCTGGCTCCTGGCTTTGGATCAGCGCAGCTCCAGCCATTGTGGCCAATTAGAGAGTGAACCATCAGATGGAAGCTCACTCTCTCTCTCCCCCACCCCCACACTCCTCTTTCTGTGTAACACTCTAACTTTCAAATAAATAAATAAATCTTTGAAAAAAATAACAGGGATGACTTCTGTTTTCCCAAATGACACAGACTGCTGGAACTGGCGAAGGAATTGAGTCTGCTCTCGGCCTTTTGGCTAAGATCAAGTGTAGTATCTGTTCTTATCAGAAAGTCTGCTCTGGGTCTCTGACTTCACAGAACCCAAGCCTGCAGCCCAGTGGGGTAACCCGCCCAACTCCAGCTCAATGCAGGGGTCAGACTTTTTCTCCCAGTACAGGCCTCCTACCATCGCCCACATAGTCTTCTTCTTTTTGAAAGATTTATTTACTTATTTATTTGAAAGGCAGAGTGACGGAAGGTGGGGGTGCAGGGAGAGAGAGTGATGGAGAGAGAGACAGAGTTCTTCCACCTGCGGGGTCACTGCCCAAATGGCAGCAACAGCCAGGGCTGCGCCAGGCTGAAGCCAGGAGCCTGGAGCTCCATCTGGGTCTCCCACATGGGTGGCAGGCGCCCGAGCACTTGGGTCATCACCTGCTGCCTTTTAAGGTGCATTAGCAGGGAGCTAGATTGGAAGAGGAGGAGCCTGGACTTGAACCAGTGCTCCGATAGGGATGCAGGCCTCCCACGTGGCAGCCTAAGCCGCTGCACCGCAACACGTGGCCCTGTGCAGACTTCGAGGCAAGCACCTCTCAAAGCTTCTAACACAGGAGCTTGCCTTTCTTGTGGGGCTCTCTGCCTGTCGTCAAAGAACTAAGAACAACCTCGCGTTTCTTAGTAGCGAGGAACATCAGAGCCAGACAAGGCTGTTTTATGGCATTCATGCGATCCCGGGCGGGATGGGGGGTGTCCAGCGGCCAGCGCCCTGGCGAGCATCCTTCCAACAGGGCTCATCTGCTCTCTCCCAGATGTGAGACGAAGACCCGATGTCCCATTGCCGTGGTCGGTGGGCCTGTTCCCTGGGATGGCAGAATTCTGCAGTGTCCCCGTCCGGGAGCACCAGCAAAGCTAAGCTGGAATCCTGGCTTCATGACTGACTCCTCTGCACCTTTGTTTTCTTGTCTTTCTCAAGATCTGTATCTTGGGGCCGGTGCTGTGGCGTAGTGGGTAAAGCCTCTGCCTGCAGGGCTGGCAACCCAGAGGGGCACCGGTTCGAGTCCTGGCTGCTCCACATCTGATCCAGCTTTCTGCTGTGGCCTGGGAAAGCAGTAGAAGATGGCCCAAGTCTTTAGGCCCATGCACCCGTGTGGGAGACCTGGAAGAAGCTCCTGGCTCCTGGCTTCAGATCAGCCCAGCTCTGGCCATTGCGACCATTTGGGGAGTGAACCAGTGGATGGAAGACCTCTCCCTCTCTCTGCCTCTCTGTAATTCTGCCTTTCAAATAAATAAATCTTAAACAAACAAACAAAGATCTGCATCTCTTCTACTTCCAACCCACAGGGTTGTCACATGTGTTGAATTCCACAGTCCACAGAATGTGCACGGTGTCCATTTGGTGAGTGAGGCACTGTCTTCACCACCTTTGTCACTGTCCCCGGTGTCACTGCATAGTGCACAGCACACAGCAGGCACTCAGCCCCTGGCTGTGATGGGCCCTGGGTGCATTGCACCTGCCTGAGACAGGCTTGGGGTCCTGCAGTTCACCCCAGCCTTTCGGGGGGTGGGGCTCATCCTTTCTCTTATGGGGGGACACTGTCTCCCCTTATAAATAAAAATTCACCATAAAGCACCCCCTGCATGTTTCCAGCTGTCATCCTCTTGCCTATGGTAGCCATCTGTAGTGAAACTGCATTAAGGAAAACTTTACTCAGCTTTCATGTAGATAGGAAGTGGCATGGCCATTCTAAAAAGGAGAGGAATGATTGTTCCTCTCATGTGAATAACTGGGTTTTTCTTTTCTTTTCTTTTTTATTTTGAAAGGTAGAGTTATGGCGAGGCAGAGAGAGAGGTCTTCCATCTGGTGGTTCATTCCCCAAATGGCCACAATGGCTGGAGCTGTGCCAATCTGGAGCCAGGAGCTTCTTCTGGGTTTCCCACGTAGATGCAGGGGTCCAAGGACCCGGGCCATCTCCTACTGCTTTCCCAGGCCATAGCAGAGAGCTGGATCAGAAGTGTAGCAGTCAGGACTTGAACTGTTGCCCATATGGGATGCCAGCACTGCAGGCAATGGCCTTACCTGCTATGCCACAGTGCCAGCTCCAAACAACTGGGTTTCCATCTCATCTGAGTGGTGGAGTGGATGGATGGGTGAGAGAGCCTTCTTCCTCCTGGGCCATACAGCTTTTCTTTGAGGTATTTGACCCAGCACATGGAAATGAGTGGGCAAATAACTGGACCAACCAATGCTTTACAAACAGGTTGATTTTATTGAGTAGGCATCACAGCTTCTCTGTGTCAAGTAATGGAGAAGCTGCGTCACACGGATTACAGAGCTATTTTTACTTGAAATCATCTTCCATAAAAGAAAGAAATTAAATACAGTTCTTCTAGAAAAAGGGCCGCAGTCGTTAACTGGAAGTGTTCCAAAATGACAGCAAGATCTACTACATATTGCAAAAGTCGGTTTAGTACTTTAATACTTGACAGAGTCCCAACCCTCCCCCCCCCACCCCAGGACAGCTCCCACAGTGCGTTTCTGCTTTGAGGATGGACCACACTGCAAAGAGCATCTGACTGAATCAGAATTAACACTCGCAAGTAGAAAAGGGTTCTGGACACCTTGGTCAAAGTAGTGTGATGGATGACCCATTTTGCCTCTGTGGTTTTGTTTTGTTTTTGTCTACAGTCATCAAATAAATGGGAGGAACCAAGCAACAAAGGTTCATTCCCAAATCAGTGAAATTAACAAGAACAAAACACAGGGAAAGGAGAGAGGAGCGGGACAGTCACCGACTTTCTCAAAGGGCGGAGCGCAGGTTCTCGGGGAGGAGCAAGTGCCGGTGTCCTCCGCTATGGTGAACTCCTACAAGCCTCAGTGAACAGAGCCAATTTCATCAAAGGTGGAGGTGAATGGCTCCCAGGCTCCACAGGTGAGGCAGTGAGCGGTTTCTGGGAGCTCCGTCCCCGTGTGGACCCCGAAGCCCCCTCTCTCCTACCAGCTCCTTTCTGTGTACGACAAACAGCCCAGCATGTCCCTGCCAGGAGCCCAGGGAAGACCAGCGTGGCTCTGGCAGCGTGGGGCTTGCCTCTGTGTGCACGTGCCGAGCCCCCTGCAGGTGCGCACAGTTATCTCACTAGCTTTGATCTTGCTCGAGGGAGACAAGCTGCCCCCCTCCCACCTGCAAACCCTAATTCCTCATTGATTTGGTGGTTCAGTGTCTGCAAGCAGAAAGCTGTGCCAACAGGCAGACAGTGCTCCCTGGGCACCTGCCACGGGGAGGGGAAGGGTTTGCGTGAGCCCGGGCTCTGTCCGGGCAGCAACACAAGGGACAGCATTTATGTGGCAAGGCAAATGCAGGGACGCTCGCTTGTTGGCCCTCTCCCTGCCCGCTGAGCATCTACAAAGGGGGTGGTCCTTATGACCACGAGAGACCCTAACACACGGTATCCAGAGAGATGGCAAGAACATAGGAGAGGATTAAACAGAGGACAGAGCTTTTGAATTAGGGCACAGTAGGACAAAGATCTGATAGGAAGCTCGTAACAGTATTTTGCCAACAACTTCTAAGAGGAAAATATGTTTGGCCAAAGGACTTAGAAGTAAACGCCAAGGTTAGGCAGTTGTGAAAACCCCTGGCGGGAGGAGGCAGCTCAGCGGCAGGGCTGGGCAGCCCCGGCTGTGGGTGATGTCACTGTGTGTGCAGTGCCAGAGGCTGCCATGCAGGGACCTCAGCCCAGGGAGGTGCGTGTTGCTTGGCTCCATGGGGTCGAGGCTCTGGCCCTCCGTGCACACCGTGGACACCCAGGGACCTGGGCTCGCCCGGCTCTGTCACTGTTGCCACCCACCTGCCCTGGTTAGTCTGGGTGACCTGCCCCTCTCCCCCTGTGGCCTTGCTCTTGGGGGCTGGAAGTGGGTCCTTCTACAGGGCAGGTGGCCTCCTTCCTGTGGGCTGAGCCATCCGCTGCCAGCTGGTTTGAACTGGGAGGGATGGGAAGACACCCAAGGATGGGTTACGAGGGCTTCTGTAGAACAGTCCAGGTCTACACTGACTGGCGGAGGGGCGTGAGGGAGCCCACGGCAGTGCACCTGACTGGGAGCTACCCCGGAGGAAACCATTTCCACCTCCGCTGCAACAGCTGAGCCTCCCCCAGCCCAGGGCTCCCTAGTGGGAAGACGGTCAGGGACACCTGCTGCCCCCAGGTGGACGTGCCCACAGCCGGCTGTCACGAGCTCCTGGGCTGGGGCAGAAGCCGAGTCACCGTTCAGCTGAAGTTCTCCATGGTCTGGACAGGCGGAGAATCGGGGTTTGAGGAAAGATGTCAAGTTAGCCACTTTCTTCAATGAATACTTATCTAGTGCCCAATACGTGACAGGCATTGCTGTAGGCACCAGGGTGCTTCAGGAACAAGACCTGCCCCCACGGAGCTTACAGCCTGTGAGGGCTTGAGGGGCATAAAATGAATACACAGACAATTACAGTCGCAGTGCTCAGATGGGGCAGGTGCGCAAGCTGCACCGGGAAGAGGGAGGGAGGACGTGCAGGGAGGTCCTTGCTCGGTGAAGGGTGGCGCTGGAGCAAAGATTGGCAGGTGGCGGAGAGGGAGCTGTGTGACTCGCTGGAGGAAAATGTTCCAGATAGAAGGAACAGCAAAGGCCCTGAGGCAAGGGGCTGCCTGGTGGCTGCAGATGGTGTGCGTGTGTCCTGGTCGGAGAAGTCCTGGGCTGGGGGCGGTCTTTGTGAGCACGTGGCTTTTGTGATGGGAGACCCTCTCTTCAGCAGACCTGCTCGCAAACAGCTGCTCTCCTTCTTAGTCCTTGCTGCTTGGGTCTCCGGCAGGTTCTGCCCATACATGTCTTATTCTTAAAACCAACAGATACTCCACCGTATGTTAAAGTATATAATTTATATGTCTCTATGTCTATATATTTATCTCTTTGAGATACTTTTGTGGAGGAATAAAAAAGTATAAGCAATGTGCATCATTTTGTGTGTATATATATATATTTAGGGCTGGTGGGCATCCTCTTTTTTTCAAGAATAATATAAATGCAAACATCAACAAATCCTTTTGGAAAACGAAGAGAAAGGGTTCTCTTCCTAGCGTGTCTGGAGAGAATGGCCTAGGTGCTGTCCCTGTGATGCGATGTTTTCATCTCAGCCTGGTCAAGCGAGGGTCTCCATGGTGCACGGATGGCCCTCAGGGGTCTCTCCCCTGCTGCTGCTCTCCTCTGCCTGGGGGTGGGGTTGAGAGGAGGACATGGTCTTCTGGGAAAGCAGTGACCTGTATGACTAACACATCACCTGCACACTGCTCGGGCCCTCGGAAAGCCTGCATTGCAGTGTGGTCAGCGCTGGAAGTGCTCGTGGCAGTGGGGCCTCCTGGGGTGAGCAGGGCACTCTCAGCATTTCAGGTGCCTGCTGGCCTCTCTGGGACAGACCGGCCTGGCCCCGGCCACCCATCAAGCACACAGCACTGCAGACACTCGCGGTGGGCCAGCAGCGGCAGTGCCGTGCAATGAGAGGAGAGAGCTAAGGCCACTGCGGCCTTGTTGCAATGGGCCAGTTCCATTAGAAGTGAAAGGGGAGGCAGCACCCAGAGGTCTCCAGAGAGCTACCACTGGGCTGCAGGTTCCTGGCACCAGGGGCTCCAGCCACCTATGGGGTCTTCACCTGGTGTTCCTGCCCTGGGGAACTGGACTCGCAGCCCTGCAGGGCTGAGGGGGGAGCTGATGAGGTCAGACAAGGCAAGATGTGCCAAACCATGGAGACATATTTTTTTTTACTTGTTGGAAGTGTTAGGGAAATAACACAGGAGGAATGCGATTTGTAAAGTCCACATGGAGATGACGAAAGTTAAGGATCAGGTCAGAAAGGGGGCCCCAGCCGGCAGTGGGCACCGGCAGCTTTACCCCAGGTCACCTGGCAAATGAAAGGACTCACACAGAATGCAACTTACACACACAAAGGTTTGGCAAAGTCTTTTTTTTTTTTTTTCTTGCACAAATTCCCTCCACTGATAGGTACAGCCCTTTTTCTTAAATAGTGTGAAATATATTTTGCTAGGTCAAGTTTGTTTTTGCAAAATAAGCTGTGGACACAAAGGCAGGGAAGGCAATTGTAGCCACGGCCCTTCCCCAGGGACGAGGTGGGGGCCCTGCATGAGGGGTGCACCTGGGGGTGAGGTGGAGAGTCCATGTATCTTTAGCCACCAAACTCCTGACAGTAAGCTACTGGAGTTGAGAAACCATTTGGAAAACATTCAATTTGTAAAGGAATAGATTCAGACGCCACCGGGTAGAACTAGGGAAGTTCACAGTAATCTTGTGAAGGTCAAGGGTTCACTAGAGAGGAAAGGTGCAGAACCAACACCCATGAACCAGAGAAAGAAAATCAGTTTCAATTGAAAAGGAAAAGACAGTTACACAGTCCCACCTCCAGGGGGCGTTAGCACAGACCACAGAAAGCACTGAAACCCCAGGAGCCCCCAGCAGGGCCCCTGCCCACCTCCTCACCCTTCCAAGGACAACCCTGCTACAACAAGGGTGCAGAATATTGCTCTGCGGCATGTTCTGAAATCATATAAAAATAATTTCTTTGTACAGATTAAGTTTGGCTTGTAAAATTTCAACGTAATGCAGCACAAAATCTACAAACAGAATACACGAAAACACCTTTCCTTAACAGTATATTATTATTATTTTAAAAAAGCATTTACCTAGTGGATGCATGTGCAGGAAATGTGAAGCAAACTTCTGAAACAACCTCCACAGGGGTTTAGAAGTATCTGGATCCTTCTGGAAACTTGTTGTCACTTAGAGACAGGGCTGCTTCCCACACGGGGAAGCTGGGCCAGATCGGATAGGCGGGGTCTGCCAGGGCGGCCACAGTCATGGACCCAGTTTCTAGCAGTCCTGTCTCATGAGGTCATGGGGTCATGGGGCCTCTGACCAGAGCTTCCTGAACGACATGGCCGTGCTGTCCGTCACAGGCCCAGCACACACAGGGCTGGTGCTTGCACCCCGGCACTGTGAATACTGTTTGGAGGAAGGCCAGGTGCACTTCCCTCACCAAAGGAAATGGCTGCTCTCAGTGACATGGAGGCAGAGTTACGTGCCAGCTGCCAGGTGCCCCGGCGTGGCTGGCCTGCCTGGTGACCGGCCAGGGACTGATCTCGGGCTCCTGTTCATGGTACAGATGGTGGTGGGCGGAGCTGACTTAGAGATGCCAGGAGCCAGAATAGGTCATGAGTTAAAAAAAATACTCACACAAAAGATTACTCTGCATGTGGAAGGTTTCCCTTTATGACAACAGACCACATTTATTCTCAGTTCCCATATATTTATTTTTTGAACCTGGCAGAGAGCATGAGAAAAAACAAAAGATTTGCTTAGCTGGTTTTGGAAATTTCTTGTTGGCTGTTTTAACACTATAATAAAAAAAAATAAAAAAAACCCTTACTTTATGTTTCCTGCCTGCCTGTGTGCTGAGCTTGGTGTCTGGATGCACATTTACGGAGCGGGCTTCCTGCGGCCTCACAGCGCTGGCAGCGAAGCAGCTGCCGGGAGACCCGAAGAATCAGAGCAGAGGGCTGCCACAGGCCCTCAACGGGAGCATTTACAACCACAGCCAGACCAGGTATGTGGGTGTTGGGAACGATCACACCTTGAAAGTATCATTCAGCATGAAAAGTAAAACTTGGGGGAAAAAATAACTTCTTAAAGCGTTTGTTTCATAAATAATTTCGATTCGAGGAACCACATGTGCAAAACTTGAATAAATTATCCAAAAGTCCACATGCCGTGGAATAATGAAAAACAAAAAGAATGACAGGAGATACTCAGTTGTTTTATTGTAACTCTTCAAACAGGTAAAAAAAACCTAAAGGCCCCTCCCCATTTCCTCTTCCCCGCGTTCTTCGCGTGGGCTGTGGGCCGCTGTGCGCGGCTCCCGCGGAGAGGGGCGCACTCCGCCGCGCCGGGCGCCTTCCCCGTCTTCCCCGGGACGCGCAGAGGCGGCGCTAAGGCTCTCGCAGGTTTGAAAGGATGCTTCTGTCGGTGAGGATTTGTACCCTTCTTACCCAGCTTCCCTTGGTGAGGCGGGTTGCGGTCCTCGGTGTCCTTGGCCGGGACCGGCGTTCTCCAGAGGTAATCTTGGAAGCAAGAGGCTGCATATTGCTGCTCGGAACAGGGTAGCTAAGGACACATTTTTGTTATTTATTTATTTCCTCAAGAAATGTTAGGAGGCACCAAAAAAAGAGACCGTTCAGGGATTTGGCTGCTCGTTCCATGTGTTCCGAAGCCAGGGGCAGGGCCCCATCACCTGGAGCCCCGCTACCTGGCTGAACCCAGACAGGTGCAGGTGGGTGTGTGTGTGTGGGGGGGCTCCTTCCCGGCTTCCCTCCGCCCCTTCCCTTTGGAAAGAGGGGCAGCCTCGTGGGGGCTCCGCAAGGGGCCCCAAGGGGTCACCGCCCGACTCCTCCCTGGCCGTGGTGGCGACTGTCGGCTGCAGGAGGCTCTGGTGCCCAGATCTGTGCGGGGGCTGCCCCGCCACAGGCAACCCCGAGTCGTGAGTTCGGACCCTGTGTGTGGGAGGCTCGCGTCCCCGGAGCTGCCCGTCCCTGCGCCCCGCGAGGTAGTTCGTCCGGGGCCGCTCCCCGCGGCTGGCCCGGCGCGCGGGGCCGCTGTCTTCCCGAAGCGCCGCGGGAGGCCGGTGGTGGGGGGCCCGCACCCCAGCCCCAGGCCGCGCGCTTGCTCTTAAACCCTGGGCGCCGCCAACCGCACACGAGTGACCGCTCCTTGGAAGAGGTCAGTCGCCGGGTCAGGGTTAAAAAAAAAAAAAAAGAACCAGAAAAAAAAAAAAAAGCATGTAAAACACTCCCTTCTAAAAACAAAGGGCTGCGAATTTCTTTATTTCTCTTTTCGAGGAACAAAAATACTCTGGCAATGGCTATTGAGTTTCCACGGTTACGAGGCAGAGGCTACGCCAGCACACCCACTTCCGACAGTATGACTTGTTTCCTATCCGTCTACTACCTGAGTGGCGTCAGTGTAGGTTCAGGCACCATGAGAACGTTTGACCAAACACGTACACAGCACTGACGGAGGCGGCGCCGGCCTCCGGGCGGACCAGGGCGCGTAGGAGAGAGAGCCACCGGCGGGGCGCAGAGGGACCCGCGCGCGGGCGCGCCGCGCGCTCAGGGCCGGGCCGCGCGCGCCTCGCGCCGCCGCCGCAGCTCCTCGCGGTAGCAGTAGGAGCAGTAGTGCTCGGTCTCGGCGCGCCCGTAGAAGGCGCAGTTCTCGCGCTGACAGCGCCGCTGCGCCGGCCCGGGACCCCCGCCGCCGCCCTCACCGTTCGAGCGCGCGGCCGGCGCGTCGGCGTCGGCGAACTCCAGGCCGTCGCGCGCCGCGCCGAAGCCGTTGGTGTAGGTCTGCGACTTGGGCTCGGCCGCGCTCGCGGGCCCCGCGGCGCCCGGGAGGGTCGCGGGCCCGGTGCGCGCCAGCGACTCCACCGTGTTGACCGTGCGCAGCGCGGCGGCGCGGGCCGGGCTGTAGGTCTGCGACGACAGCGAGCGGTTCTGCTGCGGGTACGTGGCGCAAGGCCGCAGCGGGCCCACGGCCGGCGTGCACGCCTCGTCCCGGGCGCCCGCCGCCTGCACGTGGATGACGCTCTGGCGCGCCGGCGCTGGCGGGCTGCGGCCCGGGGCGGGTCCGCTGGCGCCCGCGCGTCGCGCGCCGCCGGGGCCCGGGGAGGCCGCGCCGCCCGCTGCCGCCCTCGCCGCCCTGGAGCCCGCCGCAGGCCCGGGGCTCGGGCGCTCCTTGAGCTTGAGCACCAGCTGCGTGGGCTGCCCGGCCGGCGGGCCCGGCGAGGCGCGCTCGGGGCCCGGCGCACCCTCGGCGTCCGGCCTGCGCGGTGGCCGCTTGGCTGTGGAGCAGGAGGACGACGAGGCGGCGGCGGCGGCGGCTGCCGCGGCCGCGGCGGCGGCGGTGGCGGCGTCGCGGCGCCGCTGCTCCTGCTCGGCGCTGAAGCGCTCCTGCGCGCTGGTCAGGTAGTAGCCGATCATTTCCTCGTGGAACTGGTGCCGGTGGCTGGTGAGCAGCAGGCCGGCGAAGATGAACTTGCGCTCGCCCTGCATGGCGGCGCGCAGGATGTTGAGGCTCAACTTCACGTCCGTGCTGTACTTCCAGGCGTCGCCGCGCGGCCCGCCGCCCTTCTCGGCCGGCGACGCGCCCGCGGGCCTGTCGGTGGGCGACGGCGTGGTCTTCTCGGACGGCGACGTGCTGGCCGACGCGCCCGACTCCTCCTTGCTGCCCTTGCGCGCCTTGGCCTTCTTCTCCTTGGCGCGCTCGGGCGCGTCGCCGTGCTTGCCGTTGGCCGAGCCGGCGCGGCCCATCTTGCCGTGCACCAGGCCGCCCAGGCCGCCCATGTTCTTCTTGAGTTTGCTGCCCAGCGTCTTGCTGAAGCTGCCCAGCTTGTTGGCCACGGAGTCCGCGCGCGTCTTGTCCTTGTCCTTGCGCTGCTTCTCCTTGTCCTTGTCCTTACCGTTCTTGCCGTTATTGCTGTTGGAGCTGCTGCACACCGAGTCGCGGTCCGAGTCCAGCGAGTCGGCCAGGGACTGCACATCCTCGCCCGCCGAGGCCGTCGGGGACTCTGGCTGCGCCAGGGGCGCCTGCGGGCAGAGAAGGCGAGTTAGGGTTAGGACGGCTGGCCTGCCCTGTGCTATGTGAGGCTGACGCGAGGCCCCTGGTATACGGGGTGCTTATGGGGAGTGGGGGGGCTGCCCTGCAGGTGTAATGGACAGACAGGTTTGCCGGCGTTTGCAGAAGGCTCTGGGAACCGCCCCACCTGCGCGTGCCATCTGGCCATGTGGCCGGGGCTCACTGCCTCTCCTGGAACGCTGAGTCGGGACTGCGGGTAGGGTAAGATAAGGCCCCTGGCTTTGAGCCTCACAACCTGGCACACTGGAGAATTCCCGCGCCTGGCCACAATGCCTGCTTGACCACACGGAAGCCTCCCCCTCCCCTTGCTGGCCTCTGTTTATAAAGTTCAAGGCCTCCAGGTGGGGATGGCGTCTCACCTGCACAAAAGGTTTCTCCTACAAAGATGGTCTCCCTCCCGCCGGGCAGGAGGATATAGAACTCTGGCCCTCAGAACCCCATTTCTTGGATCACACACCACTGGGATTCAGCCATGGCAAGTTGTTTTAGGGGTTCCTTTCTGAGTGTGGCCATGTGAGGTGGCAGTTGGAGAAGGACTCTGGGGTAGGTCTGGGTAGAAAAGATGCTGCCATTGTCAGACTTGGCCTCCTGTGGGGGTGGACACTGGGGGTGAGACCCCCTGACCCTGCTCAGGCAGCCAGGAGGGCATGGCCGGAGGGAAGGGGCCGGGGGCCAGACCAGGATCTGAGGGTTTGTGGAGGGTGCAGGTAGCACCTACTGCTGCTCCGTGGAGAGACCATCCCAGGGGAGCAGAGGATTTGAACTAGCATCACTGGGTGATGGGTGCCGTGGCAAAGGGTCCTGTCTGAGCTGGCTCTCTAGGGCTGCTGAAGAGGAGCCTGGGAGAAGGCTCATTGCCTCCCACCCTCAAGCAGGTGCAAGAGAGGGTTGACTCTTGGAGCTGAGTCACCCAGAAGGCAGGGTGCGTGGGACCGCCTAGGCCTCATCACCATCTGTGGGCGGTGATCCCATCTGTGGGTGGGTGACTGGCTCGTGCCCTCTGTTAAATGGGGCGGCGGCGGCAGCCTGCGGCAGCCCTGTGAACAGTGCAGGTAGAGCGGAAGTGGAGCCTGCTCTGAGCACCACCCAGCAGCACCCAGGTGCTGGCTCCGTGCCAGGTACTTGCAAGGCCTCCTTAGGAGCCCCAGTTCACGCCCAAGTACACTGGTGTCTGGGCAGGGCCAGTTATTTGCAAGCTGTTTTTACAAATCCCTTGCCCTGGGAGTGGACCACTGAGATTACACAAACATCGGTCAGCCTCTTGGAGCCCTGGCAGCCCCTTCTGCCGTCCCCCAACCCAGCCAGCTCTGCCTCCCAGCGCGCTGCTCGGCTTTTCCAAGGACCCACACACAGCTGGTAATTAATCTGCTCTGCGGCTGCACGTTGTGTTCTGATCCCAGCAGAGATAGCTTTGTGTTGTGACTTGCCTACGGTTTGTTTTCTGAGTGGGCGTGTTTATGCCTCTCCTGCAGAAAATAAGGGGACACGTGCACACGTGTGCGCGCACACACACACACACACACACACCCCTCCCTGAGATGCATGCTCTGCCCGCATGCATTCGCGCTCCAGGCTGGGCACGGGGGTGGGGACTGCCGGGCTGCAGGCGCCCCTGGAGGCGAGCGGCCTGGCAGGGCTCACCCGGGTCTCAGAGGGGATCCGGATCCACGTCACATTCATGTAGCTGTGCAGGAGGCTCAGCTTGGCTTCTAGAGACAGGATGAGGCTGGTGAGAGAACACATACCCAGTGAGCGGGCTGCCCATGCGCTTGCCGTCTGTCCCCGGGGGAGCCCAGCCCATGGGGTGAGGAGGGGGGGCGGGGTCTTACTGGGCCAGCCGGGCGTTGTCCTTGTCGTCTTTCCCCCACTCCCAGTCCTTCCCCGGGTCCACTGCGAAGTGCAGCGGCAGCAGCTTGTGCTCGGAATCCGTCAGGGGGATCACGGCTGCAACAGAGGAGATGGGGTGCCAGGCAGCTCCTAGGCCCAGGCCCGGGAGCCCTGGCACTCCCCAGGGAGGACCAGGGGGTCTCCGTGCTGAGTCAACCCCATGGACGCCTACAGGCGCATCGGTGCCACAGGAAGAGTAGAAGCAGCAGCGGCCCCCCCAGAAGCTCTGCGGTTTTTTGCAGGTGTTGAGGGGCGGCTGGAGGCAGCCCATGGCAGGTCCCCACTGGGCACTGGGATGGGAAGACGCTATTGCTGCTCCTGGGGTTGCTGAGGAAGGACCCTGTAGGCTGAGACATGTGGGGCGTGGCCTCCTTGCAGATGGCCTGGGGCTGGGCCCATCTGCTGACCTCTACTGGTTCATGACTTGGGGACACATGTCTGTGTCAGTGCCTGGGACCCATGGAGCAGCCCAGCCTCTTCCCGGGGTGGGGAGGGGAGCTCATCTGGGCTGGGTCCACTTAAGCAGGTGGGAAAGCCCCGGTGTCAGGGAGAGGTGAGCCCGGGGAGGAGGAGAGGCGAAGGGCAGGTAGGAGGTCTTCCTGGAGGTGCAGGGGAGTATGGAGAGGGGGCTAGGGCTCCACCTGGGCGCAGCCACCTCCTGCAGGGGTGTTCTCCAGGATGAGCGGCGGGAAGGGGCGGGAGACGGCACCCCGTGGACCCTGTGAGTGCACCACAGCCTTCTCCAGCCGCTCCGCACCGCATGGAGGCCTGAACGCCAGGGGCGCTGACCAGACCCGACCCGGCGCTGCCCTCGAGTACTGCCAGAGAGAAAACGCGAGCCTAGTGGCCCCCCGCTTCGCGGCTCAGCCAGGGCGAGCAGGCGCTCCCACTGGGGGCGAGCTCCGCCCACCGCAGTCACAGGGCTCGCTCAGAGGCAGGGCCTCGGCCACGTCCTGGCCAACAGCGAGGAGAAGCCCGGCTCCCCACCCCCCAGCACCGACCTCTGGCCTTGTGAAAGTAGCGGAGGTCCAGGTGCCCACGCACAGACGAGCCAAACTAGGACGTCCAGGACAAGGACCCCCCCCCCCCCCAATCCCCGCCACGGTTCTTAAAAATCAGGCAAACTTGGAAAAGACTGTCCTAGAACAATCTTTTAGCGGTTGCTGCAGGTGCCCTGGGGCTCTGTGGTTCGGGCTGTCCAGGCCGGGCCCAGGGTAGAGCTGCTACGTGCGGGAGGGGGCAGGCGCCCCCGGGCAGAGGCGATGCTGGGGGATGCGGTTAGCAGCAGGGCGCCCTCTGCCCCCTCCTTCGCCTTGGAGGGCGGTGGCGCTCCCTGGGAGAAGAGCCGCCTGCCAATCAGCACCCCGTTCCAGATGATTTGCGTGGGAACTCAGCTTGTGTGTGAAGCGCTGCGATTTGGGCTTATTTGTTTCGGAGAAACCACTGAAACCTGCACAGCTTCACACCCACCCCAGTCACTCTCCTCTTTCTCCCACAGGGCTCCTGGGAATTCTGGTCCCCACCTGCTGGGCTGGAACTGCTGCCTTCTGCCCCCTGCTGGTGGGTGGTTGGAAAACACCTGGTAGTACCCGAGCCGCGCGCCTGAAATGACCCAGCGGGTAAAGGCAGGTGCCGGCGCTCTGGGGACCCGCCTCCACAGAGGGCTGGGGCCGCAGGGCCCGGAGTGTCCTCGGAGGCCTCGGTCTCTTTCAACGTACACATTGACCTTTCTGTTGGAAACTCTTTCTGCAGAGGCGTAGCCACGCGGCGGGCTGCCCCCTGGTGGCGGATGTCCGCAATAGCAGGTGCATTTCAAAATCAGCTTGGAGAGGGTTTTAAAATTTGTTTTGTTTTTGACAGGACTCTCTTCCGTCTCTTAGCCTGGAAACACGGAGACATCCCCTCAGACCAGGCTGGACATTTTAGATACTTGTTTTCCAAAAAAGAATGGAGACATCTGATTTCTGTTTGGGAGAGTATTGTGTATTCCAACAACAGCAAGTCAGAGGAAGCACAAACACACAGCCTGTCTCTAGGCACAGACAGCTGAAGTCGCAGGGGGACCAGCTAAGCCCCAGATCTAAGGAAGAACCGGTGCCCCGGAGAGGTGGCTGTGAGCTCAGGCGGGGACTCAGCTGGACCCCAGTAGGAAGAATTCAACTAAAGTTGTTAAATTGCTAGGAGTGTACTGGTGAAATAACACGGAACCCTGAGGGGTGAGGATACAAAGCAAACTTGTGTGCACCTGCAGGCTCCTCACCACAGGACCCATTCTCGCGCTCACAAAAGACTGGCAAGAATTCCGAGAAGGCTCCTCCACAGATTTTTCTGTCCTATCTCTGCTGGGGGTGGGGGTGGGGGCCAGGGCAATGTCTGTCATTCTAATGAGTGTCTGTCTCAGGCAGGCGCGGAGTCCTGGACTGTGGGAGGAAGGGGAGCTCCCCTAGCTGTCCTGATTCAAACCTGGACACGAAGACTCGCGGAAGGAAAGGCGATTCACTCAGCCTTTCTCGTCCTGCTGAAGACGTTCGGCTTCCAACAAGACAAAACAGTGAGGCTTACGAAGACACGGAAAGGCCAGCACATGTACGAGAGACCATATGACACAGGTGTTGAGGCCGTCGGATGGGGAATCTAGCACACCTGACTGGCGTGTTACCGAGGCTGACAGGGAAGGTGATGCCTCACAGGATCTGATGTTTGATTTCAGCAGAGAGAACAGATCTGTAAGGGAATCGAGGGGAAAGCTAGGAATGAACAAACTGATATGGACGAAGGATGACTGTGAGTGGCTGATCAGTTGGCTTTACACAGCTGAGAAGAGAGACTGCGAACATCAGCTATGCCAGTAGAAATTACCCAAACTGGAAGGAAAAAGGTGGGGGACGGAGGTGAGAAATCCAACAGAACACCCAAGAGCCTCGGGATAACATTGAGGTCGGTGTAAACACAGTCCCAGAAGGAGAGAGAGAGAACAGGACAGACGGCATTTTTCAAAAATCAGCATCAAATATTACCATAAATCCAAGAGAACACCAAACAGCAAAATTCCTGTGCACGGCTTCTTAAAACATTTGAAAATCAAAGACAAAGGAGAAATCTTCAAGGCAGCCATAGAAAACAGGCACCTTATATATAGACAAAGACAGAACTACAGCAGACTTTTCATGATCAAGTAGGTTGGAAGATAACGGAGTAATTTATTTAAAGTGCTGAAAGAAAACACCTGCTAACAGAGTTCTGTACACAGCTAAGCTATCACTGAAACGGAAGGGTAAATAAGACTTTCTCAAATAGAAACAAGCAAATCCACTGTCTGAACAGCTACCTGCACCACAGGAAATGTTCAAGGAAATTCATCAGGAAGAAGATATTTACTACAAGAAGAAACTTGGATTTATACAACTAAGAGTGATGGAAATGGAACAAACATGAAAAGAAAATGCAATGCAGTTTTTCTTTTAAAAATTGCTCTGGGAAATCCCATTCTACAGTGAGGATGGTAGCAGTGTGTCAAGTCTTTATGGCAGATGTAGAAGTTTTTTTTTTTTTTTTTTTTTTTTTTTTTTTTTTTTTTTTTGACAGGCAGAGTGGACAGTGAGAGAGAGAGACAGAGAAAGGTCTTCCTTTTGCCGTTGGTTCACCCTCCAATGGCCGCCGCGGCCGGCGCATTGTGCTGATCCAAAGCCAGGAGCCAGGTGCTTCTCCTGGTCTCCCATGTGGGTGCAGGGCCCAAGCACTTGGGCCACCCTCCACTGCACTCCTGGGCCACAGCAGAGAGCTGGCCTGGAAGAGGAACAACCGGGACAGAATCCGGCGCCCCGACCGGGACTAGAACCGGGTGTGCCGGCGCCGCAAGGCGGAGGATTAGCCTATTGAGCCACAGCGCTGGCTCAGATGTAGAAGTAAAATGATAATGGTAGCACAAATGGTGCAAGGAGGGGACTGGGAACACACAGGTAATATTCTCACACAACACACGGAATAGAGTAATATTACTTGAAAATAGAATTTTGTCATTAAAGATGTTTACTGGGAAACCACCAACAATTAGAATGGAAATTCAATAATAAGTCAACAATGGAGATAATAAAACCATTAAAAAGCTCCATTAAGCCAAAATAAGATAATGAAAGGGAAACAAAAGGAAGAACGAACAGATGGAACACACAGAAAAGAGCTAGGAAGATGGTAGATTATTTAATCCAACCTTACCACTAATGCTATTAAATGTAAATGGCCAATATGCCAACTGGAAGAAGACAGTCAGTTTGCATAGAAAGTATACACGTTGTACAAGAACCCCATTACAAATATGAAGACACAGGGGCCGGCACTGTGGCCTAGTGGGTAAAGCTGCCGCCTGTAGCACCGGCATCCCATATAGGGGCCGGTTTGAGTCCTGGCTGCTCCACTTCCAATTCAGCTCTCTGCTGTGGCCTGGGAAAGCAGTAGAAGATGGCCCAAGTCCTTGGGCCCCTGCACCTGCATGGGAGACCCAGAAGAAGCTCCTGGCTTCGGATCAGCACAGCTCTGGCCGTTACGACCATCTGGAGAGTAAACCAGCAGATGGAAGACCTCTCTGTCTCTCTGTCTCTCTGCCTCTCTCTCTCTCTCTCTCTCTAACTCTGCCTTTCAAACAAAATAAATCTTTAAAAAAAAAACAAGCAAATATAAAGACACACATGGGTTAAAAGATATTCACTAATAATAAAAAAGAAAACTCTGGGGTATCCATGCTAATCTCAGATAAAGCAGACTCCAGCCGAGGACTGTCACCAAACAGAAGAGGAACGTGACGCTATGATAATGGGTTGTTCTCTAAGAGGACATAGTGATATGTGTGGGCGTGCTCCAACAGCATGCTTCAAAGTGCACATGGAGCAAATACAGTAGGCTCCCTTTATCCACAGGGATGCATCCCCAGACTCCCAGTGGATGCCTGAAACAGCGGCTGGTGCTGCCATCTATATAGGCAAGTGTATCACAGCCGGAGACTTCACCCTTCTCTCAGCATCGCGAGAGCAAGTAGAGGGGAGAAAGTAAGCACACAGAAGCATCAGTCTGATGTAAAGAGCTGAACTACAATATCAGAGAACTTGGACTCGTTGACATTTGGCGAACTCAGCAAGAGCAGAATTCACATTTTTCCCCCAATTTCCATGGACCGTTCACCAAGATAGAACGTAGTGTTCACTAATCTTAGCACATTTAGAATAGAAGTCATAAAACGTTTGTTCTCAAACCATCACTGAATGAAACTGTAAATCAGTAGCAGGGGCTGGTGTTGTGGCCTAGTGAGCTAAGCCGCTGCCCGTGACGCCAGCATCCCATACTGGGGCGCCAGTTCAAATCCTGGCTGCTCCGCTTTGATCCAGCTCTGTGCTAACAAGCCTGGGAGGGCAGGGGAAGGTGGCCCAAGTACTTGGGCCCCTGCCACCCACGTGGGAGCATTTCCAGATATTTGGAACTTATAAATAACAAGCTTCTAATTAATCCACGGGGTCAGAGGAATCCTCAGAGGAAATTGTAAAACATTTGAGCAGAATGGAAATGAAAATATAACACATCAAAACTGTGTGGTGCAGCTTCAGCAGTGCAAAGGGGGAAATGCACAGTACTGAAATGCATAATTAGATCAGATGTAATAAGCTAAATTTCTGCCTTAAATTTAGAAAAAGAATAAGCTCAAGAAAAAGAACAGCAAAGCAAACACAAAGCAAGGAGGAAAAGAGGAGCAATAAAGAGGAGAAATCAATGAAACTGAAAGTAAATAATAGACAAAAATCTATGAAACCAAAACTTGGTTCTTAGGAAGGCCAATTAAGAGAGTGGCTTATCCAAACCACTGCCCGTGTCTTTATTTTAAGTAGTCAGGAACACTCGTAAATTAGGCTTTCTAACCATTTTAGGCCTTTAATATTACTGCTACTCGATGTATGTTTATCACATTCTAAGAGCAATTAAAAATTAAAGTTTCTATCGTGAGGTGATTAAAGAACTGGCAATTGTAAGAAACAGTACAGAGGGGTGCTGTGACTGTGTCACCCCGTTCTCTCCAATGGCGGCACCTGTTTAACTGCAGAACAGTATCACAACCGTGGCAGTAACCTCGAGATAGTCCACCGCTCCTATCCAGACTACACCAGTGTTACAGACATCCTATCCAGACTACACCAGTGTTACAGGCATTCATCTTGTGTGTGTGTGTGAGAGAGAGAGAGAGAGAGAGCGAGAGAGCGCAAGCGCGCATTTAGGCCTCATTGTATTGCATTCATACAGGGACACAGCTGGGCCAGTTTGGTGTCTGATAAAGAAGTGATTCTGTGGGATGGGAGAGGGAGCGGGGGATGGGAGGGTTGCAGGTGGGAGGGAGGTTATGGGGGGAAAAAGCCACTGTAACCCAAAAGCTATACTTTGGAAATTTATATTTATTAAATAAAAGTTAAAAAAAGCGATTCTGCATAAAAATCACTATTTTGGATATTCTGAGAGGTATTCAGAAAGTTTATGGAAAATACATATTATGAAAACCATATTAATTTAAACATTTTTGGTACAAAATAAACTGATCTTTTAATTGAATTTTCCATGAACTTGTGCATGAGCTTTTTGCAGTACCTACATATATTACCAAAATTATAGTATAAAAGTAATGTAAGTGGAATATTTAATACTATTCATAATATGTTTAGGTAAATTTCTGCTTAAAAATGGATTGGCTTGGTTTATTGTAAATGAACGTGGTACGAAAAAACATGGTTTGTGAAATGTATGGGGAGTGAAATACAGTCATCGATTTGGCCTGTGGAAGATGAAAAGGGAGCTTAGCAGCCGAGGTACCTGTGAGTTAAGCATGGAAAACAGACTCCTAACTGTGCGGCCTGCTGGGCAGAACTGCTCTGTTCGGCCGCACACCTGGCCTGTTTGTAAGCAGCAACAGACAAGGTTACAAGGTGTGAAGATCCTTGGGGCGCACGGGTGCCACCTGCCCTGAGTCGTCCTGCCAGAAGCCAGCAGGCTGGGGACGCCAGCCCTGAGTTGGGGGCACACACTGACACTGACACGCACAGTGGGCGCGTCTGAGCTGCCTCTGTCAGAGGCTTGAGGTCCGGTTGTCCCTGGAGGCCTGGCCTGTGAAGGGAGGGCGGTGGCAGGCACTTTTCTGTAAAGCACTGGCTGGTACCCACTTGGGGTGCTGCAGGTCAAACAGTCTCAGTGGCTGCTCCTCAACCCTCCACCGGAGCGCAAGAGCCCGGGAGGCAAAGTGTCCGTGTTCCACGTTGATCTACAAACGTGGGCGGTGGCTCCCGGGAGGCCAGTGCCCACTCTAGAAAGACCCCCCCATCTTTTTTTTTTTTTATCAAATTTACACGGCGGCCTAATAAGACCCATGTTAACTATGGATACACACGGGAGGCTGCAACGGTGAAGGCTGTTCAAAGGCAGTGGGGTTATTCATTTCCTGAGTCTTTCACATTGGTTTTGCCAATGCAAACATTTATACATGCCTTTGGTGGCCTTAAGCAAAAAGCATCATTGCTGGGTGTGCCCACTGGGGGGTGTCCACATTCAGCTTCCAGCTTCTGCCCTGCCACCCCGCCGCGTCCCCTCCCAGGGTGCCCCGCGGAGCCAGAGCAGGGCTTACCTTGTTCTCTTTGTTGGTCTCTCTGCTCCATGGACACCAGGGCAGAGAAATGAGCTTGATCGTAGGCCAGAACCAGAGGCGAGCAGTGGCATCTGTTGGGAGGGACCTCCAAGGGCAGGTAAATCCCCCCGAAGGGGATGGGCGCGAATGCTGTCAACACAGACAAGGGGGGGCTGTGAGGAGCGGGGCTCTGCGGCGACAAGGTGGCAGCAGAGGGAAGGGAGCCGTGACAGCGCGAGGAGCCGGGCTCTGGCTGGCAGGGCTTGTGGAGGGCTGGTGACTCTTGCCAGGGTGCACCTTTACATTTAAGTGGGGCTGAAGGGACACGTCACTGGGGACTCTGTGTCTGTCGATCTGTCTCTCCTAGCAAGGCGAGAACTTCTGTGGACAGGGCCATCTTACAAAAGGGCTGAAAGGGGAAATGTGGCACCAAGAGAGAACTGGCTCAGGCTGGTGACAGACGTGAAAACAAACAGGGCGGGGCTGAGAGCCAGGAGGAATGCCCGGTGAGGAGCAGGTGCAATGGGGCCGGGGGTGTCCCTCATTGCCTTCCTGGGCACATCATCCCTGGCTCTTTCCAGCCAGCGTGCGCTCTGGAAGGCTGTGGGGATGGCTGAAGCCGGGGCATCTGCAAACACGCGCAGTGCTGGGCTCTTGCCCTGTCAGCTCCGACCCGACCACAGCCCTGCCCAGTGACTCCATGCTGGCTCCCCGCCTTTCCTCTTTCACACATGTGCCTGCAAAAAGGTGCACTCTGTTGCACTCAGCCCACCACGGGGGCCAGGAGCCCCTCTGGGCTCAGCCCTGGCTGGCTCAAGGCCAGATTTCCCATGGCCACTTGCTACTGCCATGCAGGCCAAGAGGAATCGCTGCCTCCACCAGGAAGGAAAAGGAAACCGTCACCTAGAGGAACTGAGCAGAGAACGCATCCTGTGCGCGTGGGGTGGCGCTAGCTGGCCCTCATGTGTGCTGTCTGCTCCCAAGCTGGGAGGCTGTGCTTTGGGGGGGGTCACAAGGGAAATGCCTGTCTTCAAGGAACTTACCTTCCCCCCCTGAGTCTCTCAACATCGTATCCGCCACCACGACGATCGGTCTTCTTAGTATGTGCGCGAGGACGAAAACATGGAACTCCTCCAGGCTCTCGTACACGGGGTCTTCAGAGTTATCCACGCTAGGGAACGAAACAGGGGGCGCTGTCACGGCACCGAATTAGGAAGGGGGTGGGGAAAGCAGAGACCACCCTGCTGAAACCCCCCCGCCCCCGCCACGTCTGAGGTCGGAGTGCATGGAGCCCAGCAGCCTCATCCTGCCGGGCCGCCCCTCCCCCACGCCATGCACCCCTGGAGTCCCTGCTCCCACTCCCCAGCAGGACACGTGTCGTCGGGGAGAAGTGGCAGGGCTGTGGGCACCCAGGGGCTGCTTCTCTCAACAAGGATGCAGGAGGGTCTGCAGGGAGGGAGGCTTCTTCTGTTCATTTCTACCCACCGCGACGCAGGTGAAGTCTGTCCCTGAGGGACCTGGATGCTCAGGCCTGCCTGATGGGCTGGGTGGGGGGGGCTCCACTGGGACAGCGACCTGGGCCCGCCTCTCAGGGAAGCGGCAGAGGGCAGGGTTTCTATCTCCGGGTGGGAGGGGAGGGCCTCTGAGTGTGGTCCCGCTACTCATTCCATGCCCAGCCTGGGCCCCTACAGGCTTGATGGCCCTCAACAGGGCCCCCCTGGGAGGAGGGGAGGTCCGGAGCTCATAGCGGGATGAGGCCTCAGCTGCACTCACAGCGCCAGCTGAGGGGGCAGTGCCCAGCCATGGCCCCCGAGGTGGCCCTTGGGGATGCCTGGCGTTCACTGAGAGATCTGTGAGGACTGCAGCGGGTGGGGCCGGAGCCAGCAAACACAGCCTCTGCACCATGGATTCAACCGTGGATGGGAAATACTGCGCAGCAGAAATTCCAGAAAATTCCAAAAAGCAAAACTTGAATGTGCCCCACACTGAGGACTGCGCTGAACCCACTGGAGTGAAGTGATGTGCGGCTGGGCTCTGTGTTAGGAATCACAGGTACTCTAGAGGTGATTTCAGCTCCACAGGATGGTGTGCAAATGCCATGCCGTTTCATATGAGGGACTTGGCTTGGGTTTTGGTATCCCCAGAGGTCCTGGGACCAGTCCCCTGGGGGGCATTTAGGGACCTATATACACATGTGTGTGTGTGTCCAAGTCAAACACGCTGCTCCTGTGTACACCTTTTCAAACATTCCAGGTGGTTACCCTGCTCAGTCACAGCCCAGAGCCAAGATGCTGGTGTTTGGGGGCGGGGCCAGATGCTTCCAGAAGTTGCTTGTTCATCCCTGTCACACAGTGCGCACTCACTGACTGCCAGGCAAGTGGATGGCTGAACACGGTGACAAGCAGCACACAGGGGAGAGAACGTGGAGTTACAACCTGCACACTCAGGGAGAAAAACGCCCTGCTGGGGAAGCCAGGGTGCTGTTCCTTCCCTGGGCTGGGGACCGGGGGGTCAGCACTGCAGAGACTGCTGTTCTTGAGTCAGGTACAGAAGCCGAAAAGCAGGAAGGGCAAGGTGGCGGCAGCGTCTGAGCCCCGGGCTCTGAGCTGCATCTTCACTCCAGGGCGGAACATTCTGGTATCTGAGTAGCTCTGCAGAAGGGGCCCCCGGTAACAACGGTGCAGGGGCTAAGGAGTAGGCACCATGGTACTGGCCTGGCCTTCTACTCATGCAAAATTTAAAGCAGCGTCATTGTATTTCAAACTGAAAAAACCAGGGAATATTTACTGAACACTTACTACATTGCTGGTGCTATGAAAGGCACTACAGAGGCCCTCAAGGTAACTTTTGTCCTTTGCACCTGTCTGTCTGTCCAACCACCCATGTTTCCATCTCTCTCTCCCTCTATCCATCCACCCACATTTCCATCTATCTATCTATCTACCCAACCATCCATCCATCCATCCATCCACACATTCACTTCTCTGTCCATCCACCTGCACACTATCTGTCCACTCCCCTATCTATCCATCCATCCCAGTTCCATGGCAGGGCTAAGGACATGGAGTTGGGCCACACACTGTGGATCTTCATGGCTGGACATGAGCAGCAGTGATGGGGTGCTGGGTCCAGCTGCAAGAAGACTGTGAGGACAGCTCACAGCAGAGTGGCCTCTGTCCACCCCAGGTTTGGTGCTGAGCATGGGAGCCATCTAAGCAACTGAGAACCTGCTCAATGACCTATGGGGTGGCATAGGGATCCCCACTCCACCTGGGCCTTCAGTATCACAGCGCCCTTCACTGCTTGCTTCCAGCTGCTTTTTGAAGGCTTAGGGTGGGTCCTGGTTCTGTGTTCTCCCCTCAATACTGCAGCTGTGCCCTAGTGCTTCTGGGAGCCTCTGTATTGAAAGTGGCCAGAGAACACTGGCTCTGCTCATCCTCTGTTCCTTTGAGGGGCTGCTGGGATCCTGTCTGGGATGAGGATGTGGTACCATGACCTGCACATGTGGATTACTGCAGTGAGAACCTATGGGTGGAAGTCTGCTCCCGTGAAGTCAGTCCTGAATGTTCACTCCCAGTTACAGCCTGGAGGCTGCACATCTTCCTTCTGCAAGCTCACTGAGCAAAGGCTAGACCTGGGAGTGTGAATAAAATCTAGCCTCAAAGAAAAGATAAAAAATATTCTTGGGACCCGCATTGTGGCAGAGCAGGTAAAGTCACTGCCCGTGATGCCGGCATCCCATATGGGCACTAGTTTGTGTCCTGGCTGCTCCACTTCTGATCCAGCTCCTTGCTAATCGCCTGGGAAAAGCAGCAGCAGCAGAAGGTGGCCCTCCTGCCATTCACACAGGAGACCTGGCTGAAGCTCCTGGCTTTGGCCTAGCTCAGACTTGGCCACTGTGGCCATCTGGGGAGTGAACCATGGATGGAAGATTTCTCTTTGTTTCTCCCTCTCTCTCTAACTCTGATTTGCAAACAAGTAAATAAACTTTTTGAAAACAGTTTTGCAATGCTTAATCATTGGTGTTTACAGCGAAGAAGACAACATGTGACGTAAGGATTTTGCCCTTGGTGATGTGCATGCCCTGCGTACCTCCTAACAGGTCCTGTGCCATACGCTGGGCCCAGTGCACCTGCCTCTGTGTCTCCTCTGTGTGCCTGGGGGGTTGATCCTCAGGAACAGGGGTGCCCCATGTCCCCTGTGAAGATGTCCTGATGGAGCCGAGGGTGAGAGGGACTCTGGAAAGAGGCCAGGCTGGGGAGCCCTGCCCGACAGCAGCAAGAAGCAAAGGCCAGGGCGTGAAGCCCGGAGGTGTCTCTGTTCCAGAGGACAGTGGCAGTGTCAGATCTAGGGGTGCCCTGGCTTAAGCAGCAGCCACAACCCTGCTGGATCACTCTTAGCAAGAGGCCAGGCCCTGGACAAGGAGCTCAAAGGGCAAAGGGCCCTGGGCAGTCACCCAGCCACTTACCGGGCCCTTCCCTATGTCCCCTCCTGCAGGTGAGTCGACCACACCTCCCATTTTGCTCAGGGAAGTCCTGCTTTTTGCATTCTGAGTGATCGGTACCACCTCCCCTTCCCCAGGGAACCATGCTGGATGTTAAGTGGCAGCTACCCCATGTACAGGAACAGGCACTGGTTTTAAGAGTTCACTTGTGTGTGTGAATAACCACACAAATGGATCTAATATGTCCATATTTTGGCTGTTTACACTTGGCTCCCACATACCTCTGCACGAGGGTAGAGAACTGCATTCTCTCTTGTGATCCTTGCCTTCCCTGGCCCCTGGGTGTCCCAACCTGAGACTGCCCCCGCCCAGTGCACGGGGAGGCTCCCTCTTTCCTCGCAGCTGCACAGTTCCCCTCTGTGGTGGAGTGAGAAGTCCATGCCAAGATGGCCACTGGCATCAGAAACTGCCTGGCAACAGGGTGTGATTGGTTAGGGCATAGACTGCCCCTTGACCAGATTGGCTGCCTTGGCTATATAAGCTGCTGTAGCAACTGAAATAAACAAGTCTGCAGGCTGCTTGCCTCAGGCCTGCTTTCTCCCGACTCCCGGGGTCTGTGTGGTGACTCCACGCCTCTTGCCCCCACCACGCTCCTCCTCTCAGAAACGAATCCACAGCAACACCCCTCATGCAGGGTTTGCACCAGTAGTGTGACTCACCGCCCCCCATCCCTGCAGGACCTCGCACAGAGGATGCTCACAGGGGCTGATGCCAGCCTGCACTTTGCAGGGCCCCAGCACCCCACCACAGTGGCAGCTTTTGAGATTCTCTGCAAAGGCTCAGTGCAGGAAGCACGATCCTGCCAACACCTGTGACCTGAGAGGCACGGATGGAGGATTGGGGGCCTCCTGGCTCAGAAGGGATCCGGTGGGCCTGAGGCTCTGGATCCTTCTCAACAATGGCCAGCAGGGTCTGAGGGTGAGGATCCATCTTATTGTTCAGAATCAATAAGCTGGGGTCATCAGGTGGCAGATAATCACTGATTATCTCTCATGGGTCTAGCATTTTGCTGGGTACTTTATGTGTGTGTGTGTGTGCACTTGTGCATGTGTGTGCCCACAAATAAGGACAGTGAATGGATGGCCAAAGCATAAACTGCCAGTTATTATTAAGCACAGTAATAAAAAGTGGCCTCCTTAGGTACGGAGGCCCAGGAAGGCTCCTATTAGAGAATCATCATTAGATAAAGAGTTGGCTTCGGTCTCATTTTCAATTAGAAGTGTTTTTAAAACTTTGACCTGGATTCCACCTCTGCAACACGAGGGCTCTTCCTGCTCGGCATGGACGGGAGTCTGCACTGTGAGGAATGCCCCCGAGAAGGCCGCCTTTTCCACAGGAGGCCAACCCCATGCCCTGGGGACGCCCCAGCTGTGGAGTGGGCTCCTCCTGGGAATGGAATGCCACTTGGGTTTCCTGGAAAGATCCACTAAAACTACTGTCTCTGACACTGTGCACTGGGAAATCATTTAGGTTTCTGAAAAAGGCCAATAAAAAATGCAGCAAATGCAATGCCAATGAAATCAGACACTGGATTACACAGGGAAAGAACAATGAGAAGCAAATGAGAGAAGCCGGGAGCTGCGACAGAATCGTGGGGACGGACCTAAAATGGCCCCCTTGGCTCTGCAGGCGCTCTCTCAGTCCTAGCCTCTCAGCTTCCTCTTAACCTGGCTCATCAAAGAGAGAACAAGCTCTTCCTTTAAAAGGTCAAAGAACAAAGATGATGATCTTCACTGCCAATCCCAGAAGTCGATTCTTGCTCGGACCTGTTTTACATTCACCAAGGTGAGGGCTGGGTTCAGACTCTGCTCTTGTGGGCTGTGGGTCCCTGAGAACTGTCCTGTCGTGGTTAATTTTATGGTCGACTTGTCTGGGCCATGGGATGCTCAGATACCTGGTTTAATGCTGACTCTGGCAGAGACTGGCACCGGATTGGTGGACCCAGTAAAGCTGATGGAGTTCCAATGTGGGTGGGCCTCACCCCATCCATTCAGCATCGGAAGGCTCAATCACTTGGCTGGGGTGCTTGAGCTGGGGTGTCCGTCTCCATCTGCCCTCCACGATCCTCATCCTCAAGCCTCCAGACACCATCAGCTCTCAAGCCTTGGAACTGCCCCTGGGCCTTTGCGAGGAATCCGACCAGCAGGGGGCAGATCATGGGACTTCTCAGCCTCGGTAACCGTGTGGGCCAATCCCTAATCCTAACTCTCCTGGAATGTGTACATGTGACCTCTGTTGGTTCTGCTTCTCTGGAGAACCCTGACACGAGGTGCTTCCAAAAGTTTGTGGACAAGTCAGATTAAAAGATAAGTTTATTTTGGTGCAAAATTTTTGTAATTCATGCATATAAGGGGATCTTCAAAAACTTTGTGAAAATGCATATTTATATTGAAAAAAAAAAAAAAAACTGTGTATGTGTGAAAATTTTTTCACACCAAAATAATCCTATCTTGCAATTCCATTTTCCATGACTTTTGTGGTGGTCGTTCTTAACTGGAATGGCAGAGTCACTGGTAGACAGAACTCCCATCTGCTGGTTCATTCTCTAAATGCCCGCAATGACCCCTGGGCGTAGCTGAAGCTAGGACTCAGGAGCACATCCAAGTCGCCCAAGTGGGTGGCAAAACTCAGCCACTTGAGCCATCACGTTGCCTTCCAGCGTCTGCACCGGCAGGAAGCTGGCATTGGGAGTGGAGCTGGGTACTGGACACAGGCATTTCAATATTTCTTTAAAAAGTGTGTGTGTGTGTGTGTTTTTAACTACTTGAAAGGCAGAGTGACAGGAAGACAGCAAAAGAGGGTGGGGGTGGGAGCAAAAGATGGGGCGGGGGAGGGGGAGGGGTGCACATGCTCAGGGATTAACTGCCTTGGCTCCAGCTTCCTGCTAAGGCACAGTCCGAAAGGCAGCAGGTGACAGCTGAAATGCTTGGGTCCCTGCCACCCATGGGGGGGACCCGAATCGAGTTCCGGCTCCTGACTTTGGTGTGGCCCAGCCCTGGCTGTTGTAGGCATTCAGGGTGTGAACCAGTGGATGGAATCTCTCTTTCTCTCTCATCTCTCAACTAAAAACACAAATAAATAAAAATTCAAAGAAGAGGTGCAGTCTCTCTGTGCACACTGAGGCTGGCCAGGGCACGTGGTTTGCTTCCTTGCACGTCTTCCTTCCACACAACTCCCCACCTGGGCCTAGCACGCAGTGATGGTGGAAGGGGGGCTGAGTTCACTTTGGGCTGGAGGGGGCTGTGAGACCCCTGCTGCAGCAGCCCTGACCAGAGTGGCACCCTGCACAAGTGGTATCCAAAGGTCTCTGGGGTAGCACACAGAGCCTGGTGTTGTTTGGCCCCAGAGAAATGGATACATTTTGATTTGCAAGTCAGAGCGCTGTCAGGGAATTCATCCTGCAGCTCTGAGTTTAGCCTGCTCATGAGCACCTGCCCCTGCTTGGGCCTCGCGGGGTTCCCTGCATCTATGGGGCCCCATCTGCCTTTCTCATGCATCTGAAGCTGAGTCCACACCTGGCCTTGCCTCCTGGGGGTCCTTGAGGGTGTCCTTCTCTATGCTCGTAGACATAGGGGCACCCAAGACCTGTCCTGCCTGGGTGCCAGCCTGGTCCCTGCCCCTTCTCCTTGGATAAGCAGTGGACGTATGTCTCCTGCCTGGCTCTCCGGGAACCTGAGGACTGGTCACTGGGAGTCATGCTGGGAGGGAGGGAGGAGAGGGGTCAAGTTCACAGTCCAGTCTGGCCTTTAGTTCCTCTGCCCTCTTCAGAAGCTCAACCTATTTGCTTTCTGGCAAGGTAAGAGGCTTAGGAAAGACTTGAAGCCATCGGCTGTGTAACAGCACAGCACAAAGGGGTGAGCCCATTGGTTCTGGTGTCAGGGGTCCTGGAGCAGGACACCAGGGCCGGCACTGCTGCTGCCCTTACTCCCTCATCCCCGGGGAGCCGGGCTTGGGAGGGAGTGTGAAAAAAGCCATTTCGGCTTTCCCGACCATTGTGTCTTCAAACCCTCCCCGTCTCAGCTACCTTTCTTCCTTCCCTGGGGTGAAGCCCTGGAAAACGTGTGTGTTCTTCCGGCCGATTGCCCAAGCCCTGTTTAGATCTGTCAGCCCCAGGCTGGAGCCTACTGAGGACCCTGGCCAGCTTCTCCGCTCCACACGTCACTTCCTCCCCATCCTCTTGGCTGCCCTCTGTGTCCCCTTGTGGGGTCAACACAGACCAGAGAAGAGAGATGGGGTGTGACAGGTCTTTTCCTAAGCCTGATTTCAGTGACCCTGCCACAGGCTGAGCCCTCTGGGGTCCTTGGACCCTGCTATGGCTCGCCCATGATTTGGCTCCCCAGCTTGTGCAGAGGCCTAATCCTCAGTCGTCAGTCGATGGTACCGGCAGGGTGCAGACCCGACCCAATGACTGTGTTCTGGAGGAGGGCCTTGTGCGAGGCCCTTAGTCAATGGGGTCATGACCTTGGAAGGGGGCAGCTCTGCCCAGTGGGTTGATTCTCTGAGTCAGTGTGGCCCAGCCCCTCTGTTTCCTGGCTTTGCCGGGGATCCATTCCTCTGCCACCCTCCAGCATCACCAGATGAGACTGGGAACTTCCAAACCATGAGCAGAAATAAACCTCCTTCCTCCCCAAGGCCTTTGTCGTAGGTGTTACTGTAGCAATGAAGAGCTGACAAAGCGTGGCTTCTCCACCAACAGAGGGCTGGGGGTGGCACCCTCAGCACCCTGGCCTCGGGTTCACCTTCTGTGAGGTCCCCTGCCACAGGACAATAGCCCTGCTTGGGCCTTCTTGCCAGGGTCCACGCCTGGCTCTGGGGAAGTACGAGCAGCGTTGTGACCCCCTCGGCACCCACACGGCCCAGTGGTTCTGCGAACTGGCGGGCCTTAGCCTCAGACCCTTTGGGCCAGTGCTGGGGACCTGTCCCTGCAGGCCTAAGCCTCCACACCTCTCAGTGCAATGCGAGGAGGGAAACCTCCCTCGTCTCACCCAGGGGAGGCAGAGACAAAATGCAGACAGTGTGCTCAACACAGGGCTCTGCTTCAGACGTCCAAGTTCCTGGGATGAATGACAGCCCCTGAGCACTCCCTGGGGAGACCTGCATGGCTGGTCTGCACCTTGCTGGGTGCCTGCCACCCTCAGTCCTTCAGCCCAAGCTCCAAGCTTTCAGGAATAAGTGTTTTAGTCTAGTTCTGTGGGCCTCCCTCCTTGCCAGGCCAAGGTCCCAGCCTCACCCAGGGCACCCGACAAGGGAACAACCCAGGTTGTGGGCATGGGCATATATCTGAGTATTAGAGTTTTCCTTGTATGTCTCCTAGCTTTTTTTTTTTTTTCTTTCCATTTTTCTTTCTCCACTGGAAACATCTATTGCTAGAACCCTACATGCATGGCCTGCATCATCAGCTCAGGATTTTTTTTTTTTTTTTGACAGGCAGAGTGGACAGTGAGGGAGAGAGACAGAGAAAAGTCTTCCTTTGCCGTTGGTTCACACCCTAGTGGCTGCCGCGGCAGTCGGCATACCACGCTGATCCGAAGCCAGGAGCCAGGTGCTTCTCCTGGTCTCCCATGGGGTGCAGGGCCCAAGCACTTGGGCCATCCTCCACTGCCTTCCCGGGCCACAGCAGAGAGCTGGACTGGAAGAAGAGCAACTGGGACAGAATCCGGCGCCCCGACCGGGTCTAGAACCCGGTGTGCCGGGGCCACAGGCGGAGGATTAGCCTATGGAGCCGTGGCGCCAGCCAGCTCAGGTTTTGAACCTTAGCATTTAGGGCTCAGGACGTGGGACCATGGGCTGTGCCCTTGCTTCTGACCCCCCAGTCTGGAGGGCTGCCTTTCTGTTCAGACCGACCCACTGTTTGAGCTTCCATAAATTTGCATTCCAGGATTCTGTCAGAAGAGGAGGTATTAATGATTACATCAACCTTCTACTCAGTCCTGGGCTCCTCCTTCTATCATTTTGTGACCTTGGGCAAGTCACTTCATCTCAATGAGGTTTACTTTTCCAGGCTGTGAAAAGGGTACCCAGGTTTGCAGGGTATGGGGTGCCCAGCACAGGGCCCAGGCAGGATGCCCCTGTTTCTGCTCCCCACCAGCCAAACTCCAGGGCTCACCCAGCTGCCTGCTGACCCCGAAATGCAGACCACGCTTGTCATGACTGTCTCTCCAGGAAGAATTCTTGCTCCTTCCTTGAATGGGGGCATTCCCACCCTACCCTTGTCTGCTTTCCCCATCTGGACTTTGTCCAGATTCCCCCACATCCTCTCCTGTAATGTGGCAGCCAAGACCATGAGCCCAGGTCCCCAGACCACATGAGCGATTCATAAGGCACCCAAATCTTTGTGTTGGATTTTGGGTGATTACTCAGTCCCTGCCATTTCATGTTTTATCACAAGCTTTTGCATAGTTTTTCTTTTTTTTAAACTACAAAAGTTATTCAGGGGCTGGTGCTGTGGTGCAGCAGGTTAAAGCCCCAGTCTGTAGTGCTGGCATCCCATATGGGCAACGGTTTGAATTCTAGATGCTCCACTTCTGATCCAGCTCCCTGCTAAGGTGCCTGGGAAAGCAGTGGATGGCCCAAGTCCTTGGGTCCCTGCACTCACGTGGGAGATCTGGAAGAAGCTCTTGGCTCCTGGCTTCAAATTGGCTCAGCTCCAGCCATTGCAGGCATTTGGGGAGTGAACCACTGGATGGAAGACCTCTCTCTCTGTAACTCTTTCAAATAAATATATTTTTTTAAAAAAGCGATTCATTCTCATTGTTGAAAGGAAAAAAACTATTTAAGTGCAAAAAGAGTAAAAAGGGGCAGTGTACAGTGGACAATGGACTGGGAGACAGAGGATGCGGCTGGAGGACGAGTCGTGACAGCACCCCGGGCTCCCGTGTGAGCGGCCGTCGGCTCCAAGCAGCTCCTGAGATGCCGCACACCTTCCCAGGGTGGGGCCGCCTGCCCACCTGTCACCAGACGGGCCCTGAGTGCCTGGGACAGCCACGGGGACGTGAGGTGGGGCTCATGGCAGGGCAGGGAGGCAGCTACCCAGAGGGGAGGAGAAGGGTGGACAGGTTGGGTGAGGGCAACTGAGTGGCAGCGTTTCCTGGGGAGCTCCCACGTGACCCCCTGCAGAAGTCACAGGTCAGAGCCACACTCCTCGCCTCCTTCTGGGGTTCATGTGCTGTGCAGGATCCCGCGACTGTCTGGGCCGTGCTGCAGACACCAGCCAGACAACCCTGAGCCCTGCACAGCGGGGGGTGAGTGCATGGGGAGAGTGACTGGAGCCCCTGCAACCATCTCGAATCCAGGAGAAAGAGGTCACCACGGGGTTCCGTGCTGGACAGCGTCTCCTGCCACCCCAAGCCTGTGGGTCCGTGTCACCACGGAGGGGACCACAGAGCAGGGGATACACTGAGCAAGGCTAACATCCTCCCTCATTCATGGCTCCCCACCAGCAACATTTTAATTATCACAACCAGAACCGGAGGAGGGCGAAGGACATGGGAGCAATGCAAACACAATCTGCAGACGCGCTGAGAGCTGGGAGGCACTCGGGGGTGGGTGACAACCACCAGAGGGCTGCACAGGAAGGGCTGGGAGCAGCCTCTGCCACCCCAGGGCATGCTTCCTGTGAACAGGAGAAGGGCAGCCAGAGGAAAGCCGGGCGCCTGGAGCGAGGGCTGGACGCAGGAGTCGCAGTGGGCGCTGCTACAGTGGGTCAGAGCTCAGCAGGGCCTGTGAGCCCCTGGGCAGGGACGGGGCTGCAGGTGCTTCCCTGACCCCTTTGTGAGTCCCGTGGTGTTCATGCTCACTTTCTGGTGTTTGGCCAAGGCCTTTTCTTTGCCTTTAGGTTGAACCCACATGAACCAAAGAACCCACGCGCTGTGAACCACTGTGGCCTGTGACTCAGGGACTGCCTCCTCTGGCTGTCTTCATGCACACACTAGAACATTCCAGCTGCACCCACAGGAGCAAGCTACTCCCCATATGTGCTCTAAACACACGAAGCCTTTTTGCCAGGGACAGGCACAGTATCCATCCACAGAGCCCATCTGAGAAGTAACCATCTGGCTTAATGACCTTTTGCTTTTCGTGTGACTCCTCGAAGCCACAAATCAAAGCTATTCAGTCGGGGACAAAGCCCACACTCGGCAGCCCGAGGCCTCAGAGCCTGGCTAGTGCAGTGGCAGTGTGAGAAGCAGCACTGTCACGAGCCCCCTCCAGGGGCTGGCTGTGCCCTGAGCCTCTTCCACGCTGCACGATGGGGCTCTAGGAGGAGGGATGGGGCAGCCGTGAGCTCCTGCCTCTGCTCTGAAACGCACGGTGGTGAGGACAGCCTGTGCACTTCCTCCATCTCTGGCCAGGGCCGACCAGCACCCAGAGCCCTCCCACAGGTGCTAAGGTTTCCCGCCTTCCACAGCTCAGAGAGCTGCACCGCGTCTGCGCCACCCCCATGCTGTTTGCAGCCCTCGGCGGCCGGGAGCCCAAAGTGACCCCCGGGGAGAGTGGGGCCAGCACTTACCCCCCGCCCGTGCCGCCGTTCTTGCTGAAGTGCGTGCGCGGCTCGCTGGAGGCCAGCTTCAGCAGCTCGGTCCACTCGCGCTCCCACTCCTCCTCCGTGTACACCAGCCCGGACTGGGGCAAGGGAAGCCGCTTCAGGAGGTGGGCGCTGCCCTCTCTCCTCACCTCCCCAGCCAGGAGAGCCCCGCAGGACCCAGGCCAGGCACATGAGTTAGTGGCCACCAGTGGTCCCCCCACACTGCTGTGGACAACATGTTTTTAGGACCCCAGACTCGAATTTCAGGGCTGCTGGGAGGTCCTCCCCCCACCAACCCTCTAACAAGGTCTTCCCTGGGAGGCAACGATAAGCCAACCTTAACCTGCAAGTGTACCAGTTTGAGCTGACCGTTAAAAAGTTTTAAAGGACATGCGGCCCACTTTAGTCCGAAAGCAGGCAGATTCTTCTAGAATGTTCTCCATGGTTGGCAACAGTTGGGGTTCCCTCTGGATTGAGCTCACACATGGGACTGGGGACGTGGGCTGCACCTGATCGTAGGTGATCACATAACCCATCATCCAAGCTGGGACACTTGTGAGTGTCAAAGTTGGCGGCTTTCAGAAGACAGAGTTGGGTGTGCACTATTGCAACGGGCTCCTCGTCCAGGGGCTTACACAAGGGACACCCTACTAATCCCACAGGCTTTTCCGCCTGACCCCACAAGACAGACGTGGGCTCCACCAGGGCCCGAGGCAGTGCCTGGTGCAGGTCCCAGGCTCTGGCCAGGCCAGCGGGTACCAACCTCCTTGTTCTGTTGCGTCTGCTGCCACCTCCACCTCCGCTTCAGGGCTTCCCTCTCAGCCCCCGTCCTCATCATGGTGTAGAGAGCTTTTCGCAAAACCAGGTCCCGGTCGTGAAACCCCCACATCCCTGCAGCCAGGAGCCCAGGAGGAGAAGAGGAGGGAGAAGGGACATGAGGAAGGGTCAGCCAGAGGGGATTCACACCACCACCTGCCGGGCTGGCCTCCGTGTGCACGCAGAGACGCTTGGTCATCAGTGGTTCAGTTCTCATCTGAACTTCCCCCTCCTTTCCCCTGAAGCCCCCATCAGTGCTTGGAGGCAAATGGAGCAGCAGATCTTCTTCTCAGCCAACAACAGTGGGACGAAGGCCAGTGCCGCCAGGCTCTAGGACCCTGGGCAACAACACCCTCCATCTCGCAGGTTTGCTGTGAGGGATCGCACAATGCTCACCCTCCAGGTCTTGTGTTTGGGGGAGAAAAGGCCTCTAAGGACAAGTTGGTCACGTGTCCTCACAAAGGACCCTGAGCCGGTATGGCCAATCGCATCCTGGGTCCTGGGTCTGCTAGACCCGATGTCCGATGTCCGCAGCCAAGGAGAAACAGAGCATCAGTGCACTCCACTGCACACAGCTGGCCCAGACAAGGCCTCCCCCATGCTGGAGGTGAGGGGTTCAAAAGACAGACCAGTCATCTGTGAGCAGCTTGGCCAAGATTGAGAAACCCAAGCAATGGGGGAAGCAGTGAGAGGGACAGCCCTGGTTACAGGGAAGGAGGTGAGGGAATCATTTATGTGTTCATTCCGGGTGGTGAGCATGTGCACGCAGTGACCAGGACACAGAGAGTCCATAAAAAGTCCCATGGAGCGCACACTTCGGGGAAGCAGAAGTGAAGTGGCTGCTAAACTAACGAGTGACGTCCAGTGTCGGGAAGGGGTGACACAGGAAGGAGACAGGGGCAGGCCAAGAGCACAGTGGCAGGTGCATTTCTTAGGGTGTGAACGGAGGCTTTGGAGTGAAGACTTGAAGGGTACAGGAGGGGCCCAGACATCATCCCAGGCTAGGGACAGGTCCAAGTGGTGTACTGGAGAACAGGCTGGTGGGAAGGGTGGCTGGAGCCAGGACTGGGGGACAAAGCAGAGGGGAAAAAGGTGGGCCCTCAAGCGAGTGGGGGGGCCCTTGGAGAGTTTTCAGAATAGTGGGGACCTGCACTGCTCATGCTTGTGCAGGCTCAGGCTGGCTGGGGGGTCCCTGGACATGCAGTAACAATGACAACTGTGGGCTTCCCAGCAGGCCAGGGTTTTTCCTGCAGGACGGATGGAGGGCAAGGGTCACCTTCCTCACCTTCAGCCCTGCTGCTGCCGCCTCAGCTCCTCGGCCCCCTGGCTCAGGTCTCTATTGCACAAAGAGTCTTCTGGTCTTGGATGGGTTTGTCTACAGGCCTAGCTCCAGGACCCCTGTCATTTCTATGTGTGTCCCACAGTCCTAGCTCAGCATCAGGCCTGGTCAGCCAGTACTCGGCAGACAATGGCACAAACTGGGGAGTCCCGGTCCTTTGGGGTTTAGGTTTTTGTGTACAAAATGAGGACAAACCATGGGGATACAAGAACCAAGAGGCCGTGAGCTCTTGGATCTGTGCTGTATGGGAGGCCTTGCAGCCCTGGTCAGTGATGGCCCAGCCTCTCCTGCAGGTAGAGCAAGGCCAGTCTTCAGGAGGCCTTGTCTTCCCATGCCAGCCTGGGAGGTCCATCATGCTCTTGTGGCAAAATGCCATCAGATGACATCATGGCGGCCTAGCCTACCCAGGGTGCAGACGGGGACAGTGACCACACGGCAGCACAGGACAGAGGGACTTCTGCACCTGGGGTTTTGCACTGAGGCTGCCATTTGATGCAGATGGGAGATCCTCTTAAATTCTTTCTCCAGGGTTTACAGAGAATGAGGTAAGATATGTCCAGTGATGGGGAATAGCCAGTGAAATAGGACTCAACTCCCAAAATCATGTTTTTGGAGAGTAATAGCATGGAAAATTCTCCCTGTAGTTTTAGGAATATGTCAGATTCTGAACTGGGGACACAGTAAGATCACACTTTCATTGCAAGAACAGACAAAAAACGGGCAGACAATGTGCCAAAGTGTTACAAGCAGCCAGCACTGGGTGGGGGGCGGGATTATTAACTTTCACTTTCCCACCATGATGAATGTGCAGTACTTTCATCATGCTGACCGGCAGGGCATGCTGGTTTTGACGTGGACAGGAAGCAGGTAGGTGAGTACCTTTGCCCTTCCCAGTGCTGCCATCAAGGTCATGGAACTGTCCCCTTGCCTTCCATAGCTCTTCTCCTTGGAACCTCCCTGGGCCCCTCCCAGACCCCACAGCCTCTTCGCTCTCATTTCAGTTCCCCTTCTGCTGAACAGGCCTCACTGCACGTCTACAGGGAGGCCTGAGGCCTGGCCTGTGCTCTGGGTCACCGAGTTAAGACCATGTTCACTTGGGGAAGTGGGTTTGACCAATGAGAACCACATTCTTTTTTGAGGTTCTACATGCCCGGGTGGACTAAGGGCAACTGGCTCTGAGTGTGGGGTCCATGGTACTGATCCAGACTTGCCTGTCAAAGCTGATTTGGCCTTGTCTGTATAAGGCTGGGCCTAGAAGGCATAACCGAGCTTCTGGGAAATCCACGATGACCTTTAGTTAAACAGTGTTGCCATCTACACCTGTGCACCTGCTGGCTTGGGCTTTTGTGATCGGGAAGCTCACCATTCCATTGGAGAAGGTTGCTGGTATCTGTGCTGTGCATTCTAACTGTGCTGACTCTCCTGTGAGTTACAGAGTGGTGTCTTTATCTGTCCTTTCAGCAGTCCCAGTCCTGTAGACTGCTATCCACATGGTGGCCTCACAACTACCGTCAGCCATGATTTCTAACAGTCATCCCTGCAACGTATGCTCAAGCCCTCCTCCCCTCAAGACAGGTGTTTTCTCATGTGTTCTGTCTCTCCATCAAGACAAGAAGGGCTGGGATTACTGACTCCATCGCTTGGGCACTCCTCCAGGTGATGGTGACAAGTGAGGCGCGTGCCTGCCGGGAGCCCCTTCACCCTGTCTTACCCAGCGAGGCGGCATGCAGGAGGCAGTTCCCATCTCCTGTCGTGGCCAAGGGAAGAAGCCGCTTACAGCTCGTGCACACGGTGGACCACCAGTTCAGACGACCTGCAACGGAAGGTCAGTTCAGAACGCAGGAGCAGAAGAGGCAGGGATCATGGGGGGGAAGTCTTTTCTAAACAGGCACAAAGGTCAGTGGGAGATGTTCTGGGAGATTCCAGCAGGAAGGTGAAGTATTACGAGTCATTTTTTCTCAAATGATAGATGGCTACTTGCTCCCTCTAAGACAAGAAATGGCCAACCCACTGGTCAGTGAACAAGAGGATTAGGAAACTCAAGGCCAATCCCTTCTCTCCTGGAAGCTGGCAGCATCTTTTACACACAACATAGCATTTCTCTTTGATCTTCTCAAACTCGATGTTTCTTCTTGAAAGTTGTTTAGTCCTTTAATCACCTTTGGTTTTTGATGCACACACACCCTTGAAAGTATGGTCTGTATTTAACACAGAAAAACCATCAGTTATTTAGGTGCAGTCATGTTAAATTTCCTGAACTCATACAGAAACTTCTGCTTTTGGGAAGACAGAGCAAATGGACTTTTCCCTAGGAATCACAATGAGATCTCTGGAATTATAGATAAGATATGAAGACTCTGAAAGGGGCTGGCGCTGTGGCTCACTTGGCTAATCCTCCGCCTGCGGCGCCAGCATTCCATATGGGCACCGGGTTCTAGTCCTGGTTGCTCCTCTCTTCCAGTCCAGCTCTCTGCTGTGGCCCGAGGGGGCAGGGGAGGATGGCCCAAGTCCTTGGGCCCCTGCACCCGCATGGGAGACCAGGAAGAAGCTTCTGGCTTCGTATTGGCACAGTGCTGGCCATGGTGGCCATTTGGGGAGTGAACCAATGGAAGGAAGACCTTTCTCTCTGTCTCTCTCTGTCTTTAACTCTACCTGTCAAATAAAAAAAAAGACTGAAAAGTGGAGAGAACGTGGTAGAGCAGCCAGGGACGTGGAGCTGATGGCACAATATAATGATAGGATCACACACACACACACACACAACCACAGAAAAACTAAAAAGCAAAAGCATGTTCTCAATATACGAATACTAGGAAAGGTGCAGCTCGCCAAGCAGTTAGCCCTTTAGACATAATGGTTCCATTCTAGTCGAATACAATGGGGAAAAATTACAGCTGCACCATTGCTCTTGATGGCAAATGCTTAGTGGGGTGCCTGGACGTCCACCTTTTCTGAACTGTAACCAGGTAGCCTCTATCACTTCTCTCACTGCTGGGAGGAGGGGCCAGAGAAGGCTGAGCACAGAACCAGGACTTCAACCCTGCTGGGTGGTAATGAGCACCTCTGTCTCTCCCAAGGGAAGACATACATGAGCCTGGACCCCCATGCTCACCTGGTAGTAACAAGAGTCTCTGACCTCCCAGCAATGGTCATATCAGCAGAGGCCTAGTGAGAAGCCTCAACTCTTACTCCTGCCCATCAGTCCCAAGATGCCCACCCCACACCAAGGTGCCAGCAGGTGGGAGAGAGGAGACTTTTATGTGCATAGCTATCTGTCAGGAGGCAGCAATCTCCTCTTAACTGTCAGAGGAGGTTTGCTAATGTACAAGATTAGATAAGGAGGGTTGCTAAGACACAAGATTTAAATAAGTCCTGTAACTTAATACTAATGCACATCATTGTTTTAAATAAAAGATTTATTTATTTACTTTGACAGAGTTACAGAGAGAGAGGGAGAGACAGAGAGAGAGAATCTTCCACCCATTGGTTCACTCCACTGATGGCCACAGTGGCTAGTGCTGGGCCAGGGTGGAGCCAGGAGCTTGGAATTCCATCTGGATCTCCCACATGGATGGCAGGGATTCAAACACTTGGGCCACCTCCTGCTGCTTTTCCCAGGACATTAGCAGGGAGCTGGATTGGAAGAGGAGCAGCTGGGACACAAACCAGTACCCATATGGGATGCCAGCATTGCAGGTGGTGGCTTTACCAGTGATGCCACAACACTGTCCCCTCAATGCACATTCATTTAGATCGAAAAATAGCTTATAACAAGAACCAGGAAGATTTCAAACAGAATGAGGAAAGACAATAAACAGACATAACACCAAAATGACACAGAAGTTAGAATTCTGTCACAGAGATTTTAAAGCAATTGTCATAAAAATGCTTCAGCAAACAATTGCAAACACACATGAAACAAATGAAAGATAGAAAATATCAACAAACAATTGCAAACAAACATGAAGCAAACGAAAGACAGAAAATATCAGCAAAGAAAGGGAAGTCTTTCAGGAACAAGAGAGGATGCACGGAACTAAATGACAGGTTTGGAACTGAAAACATATAGTGATTGATTTGAAAAACTCAGTGGAGAGTATGAGATAAGATGAGATGAAAGCTTGAATATAGAAATTACTCATTTTGAACAAAAGAGATAGACTAAAAACCCCTGAACTTCAGGTACCTGTGGAGCCACAGCAAAGGATCTGACATTCACAATATGAGCAGGCCACAGGAGAGGAGAAGCACAACAGACCTGGAAAAGCATTCCGACAGACAACCACTGAACATTTCCCAATTTTTACAAAAACAAAACAAACCAAACCAAACCCGTAAACACGGATTTAAGAAAATGAACAAACCTGAATAGGAATGAGGATTCATAACAGAATGTATAATGGTCAAACTTTCAAAAACTAAAGACAAAGAAAAAGCCTCGAGAGCTTGCAACAAGAAACAACATCTTGTGTGTGTGTGTGTGTATGGTCTGTGTGTATGTGTGTTGTGCCTGTATACGTGTGTGCATGTGGTATATATGTATGTACATGTGTATGTATGTGTTTGTGTGTGTATGGTCTGTGTGTATGTGTGTTGTGCCTGTATACGTGTGTGCATGTGGTATATATGTATGTACATGTGTATGTATGTGTTTGTGTGTGTATGGTCTGTGTGTATGTGTGTTGTGCCTGTATACGTGTGTGCATGTGGTGTATATGTATGTACATGTGTATGTGTGTGTGTGTGTGTGTATGGTCTGTGTATGTGTGTTGTGCCTGTATACGTGTATGCATGTGGTGTATATGTATGTACATGTGTATGTGTGTGTTTGTGTGTGTATGGTCTGTGTATGTGTGTTGTGCCTGTATACGTGTGTGCATGTGGTATATATGTATGTACATGTGTATGTATGTGTTTGTGTGTGTATGGTCTGTGTGTATGTGTGTTGTGCCTGTATACATGTGTGCATGTGGTATATATGTATGTACATGTGTATGTCTGTGTGCATGTGTATGGTCTGTGTGTATGTGTGTGTTGTGCCTGTATACATGTATGCATGTGGTGTATATGTATGTACAGGTGTGTGTATGTGTCTCTGTGTGTATGGTCTGTGTGTATGTGTGTGTATGGTGTGCCTGTATATGTGTGTGCATGTGGTATATATGTGTATGTGTGCATGGTGTATATGTGTGTATGCATGTGTATGTGTGCACAAGTGCATATGTGTGTGATATGTGTATATATGCATGTAAGTATGCATTCATGTTGTATGTGTATGTATGTGCACATGTGTGTGTATGGTCTGTGTGTATGTGTGTTGTGCCTGTATACGTGTGTGCATGTGGTATATATGTATGTACATGTGTATGTGTTTGTGTGTGTATGGTCTGTGTGTATGTGTGTGTTGTGCCTGTATACGTGTGTGCATGTGGTATATATGTATGTACATGTGTATGTGTTTGTGTGTGTATGGTCTGTGTGTATGTGTGTGTTGTGCCTATATACATGTATGCATGTGGTGTATATGTATGTACAGGTGTGTGTATGTGTCTCTGTGTGTATAGTTTGTGTGTATGTGTGTGTATGGTGTGCCTGTATATGTGTGTGCATGTGGTATATATGTGTATGTGTATGTGTGCATGGTGTATATATGTGTGTATGCATGTGTATGTGTGCACAAGTGCATATGTGTGATATGTGTATATACACATGTACAGTATGCATGCATGTTATATGTGTATGTATGTGCACATGTGTGTGTATGGTATGTGTACGCGTGTAATGACAGATTTCTCATCAGAAACCAAGGAGGCCAGCAGGAAGTGGCACACCATTTTTCAAGTTCTGAAAGGAAAGAACAGTCAATAGAGTCTTGTATATATAGTAAAATACCCTTCAGGAATAAAGGGGAGATGAACACATTTTCAGATGAAGGAGGACTAACAGAATGTGCTTCAATCAGATTTACCCTTAACGGATGACAAAGGAATTGTGTAGACAGGAGGGAAATAACAAAAGGAAAAATTACTGGAACATCAGGAAGGCAGAACATGGAAAGGATAAAAGTATGGGCAAATACAGATTTTTTTTAGTTTTCTAAATTATATATATGATATTTGAAAAAATTAACTTTTGTCTATCTGTATATATCTCAGGAAATACTTAAGAAATTACATTTTATTTCATTTTAAAAGATTAATTTACTTATTTGAAAGTCAAAGTTACAGAGTGAGAGGGAGAGAAACCTTCCCTCTGCTGGTTGACTCCCCAGTGGCCACATTGGCTGAGAATGGGCCAGGCTAAAGCCAGGAGCCGGGAACTTCTTCCAGGTCTCCTACACAGGTTGCAAGGGCCCAAACATTTGGGCCATTCTTTGCTGCTTCTTCCAGGCCATTAGCAGGGAACGGGATCAGAAGTGGAGCAGCCGGGACATGAACTGGTGCCCACATGGAATGCTGGTGTCACAGGCAGAGGCTTTAACCAGCTATGCCACAATGCTGGCCCTGACAGCTATATATTTTTTTAAACTTTTATTTAGTAAATATAAATTTCCAAAGTACAGCTTATGGATTACAATGCCCCCCCCCATAACTTCCCTCCCACCCACAACCTTCCCAACTCCCGCTCCCTCTCCCATTCCATTCGCATCGAGATTCATTTTCAATTATCTTTATATACAGAAGATCAATTCAGCATAAATTAAATTAAGATTTCAACAGTTTGCACCCACACAGAACACAAAGCTGACAACTATATTTTAAATGATGAATATAAAGAAGCAAAATTTCAGGTAAGTTTTATAGTCAACTCTAATGGCCTTTAACTGAATTTCAATAAAGTGAAAATGTTTATCACATATGTTTCCAAGATGTTTGTAAAAACATATTTTAATTGAATATTCTTTTTTCAAAATATTTTATTTATTTATTTGAAAGGCAGAGTGACAGAGAGAGACTGAGAGATTTTCCAATTGCTGGTTCACTCCCCAAATGGCCGCAACAGCCATGTCTGGGCGAGGGTGAAGCCAGGAGCCAGGAACTCCATCCTGGTCTCCCGTGTGGGTGGCAGGGGCCATCTTCTGCTGCCCTCCCAGGTGCACGAGCACGAATCTGGATTGGGACTGGAGCACCCAGGTCTGGAACCAGCACTTTGATATGGGATGCTGGCATTGCAAGTGCTGACTTAACCCACTGTGCCACCGTGTTAGCCTCTGAATTTTCAAAAAAAGAATATTAATAGAATCTGAAAATTAAAAGGACATGACATTATTTACATTTCTATAATTTATCTGTCATTAGTAAGGGTTCATTTTAGTATTGATTAGCATAGAGTTGGTCCTCTGTATATAAAGTCATACTAAAAATGATCCATAATGAAGGAGATGGGAGAGGGAATGGGAGGTGGGATGGGAGCAGGATGGAGGGTATGGGGGAAAGAACCACTGTATTCCTAAAGTCGTATCTACGTAAAAATGCCTTCATTAAATAAAAAATAATAAAATGAAAAAATCAAGGATTCATTTTAGTAAAAGGTGTTACTTCTTTCAGAACAGAAATAATGCAATATGAAGCATAAAGATTATATATAATGCTTGAAAAGTAAGGCCCTCAGAAGTATATTTAGTTTACAGTCAAAGAGTTATTGCTAATATATTACCATATTAACAAGATTTAATATAATAAATCTCAGAAATATTTTGTTTGAACTGGATTCCTATCTGCTTTCCAGCGCCTCTTGGTTAAGACTCACTAATTCCACTTTAATGGTAAATGGTTTTATTTATATAAAATAAATGTGCCCTTAATTCTAGGCAAAAAATGCACTGAAATTAATACCACAAAATAAAACAGATGAGCATCTATTCTATGACGATGCTAATACTTATGCTAATACAGTAGTATATTCTTACCACCTACAAATCATCTTTATTTAAGGTAAGTAAGAAATGCAAGTTACTGCTTTAAGTGACAGTACTGCCGGGTGGCCTGTTGGAGACAGAATTAGAATTACCAATGCAATCACTTAGTAACTACTTTCTCTCTAGGCTGTGAAACAGCAACCTGCCTCACCTGACTTTTAAAAAGTCCTTTTATAAACATCTAGCCTGGCAGATACTAAAACTGGGCTGCTCTAAAATAAAAGAAAAAGTGAACATTCTTGCTTACTAAGGCATAAAACCCAGCAGAGGGGCTGTGACACTGAAAGTGACACATTTAACATGAAAGTAGGCCAGGCTCATTCATCCTTGGAATTGCATGTAAGCGGCTGGTAGCTCCCGGCACCCATCAGTGGGTGCAGAGGCAGGGGTGGCACAGGGAAGGGGCCAGTGAGGCAAGGGGTCTGCATCATGTGGAGGACCTCAGAGTCCATCTAAAGTCACGGCTCCTCCCTCCCATCCTTGCCGACACAGCCCTGCTGCTGCGGGCATTTTTCAGGTGAGTCTCCTTCCCTGCCCTGTGGAGCACATGTTGACAGGTCCAGCGCAGTCCATGCAATTCCATCCCCCTTGCCAGGGCTGGAGTTGGCATGGCCACGTGCCACCGCCTGGCCCAGGGGGTGAAACAGGCTATCTGCTGGGGCTGCTGCTAGGAGAGCGGTGTCCAACCTTCGGAAAGGATGCAGTCGTGGGCTCTCTCCTGCTACCTGGGAAGACCCCGTGAGGGATGTGGGGCCAGATGAAGTCACAGCCATGCTGGAGCCCTGAAGGGAGCTGGCACTGACCCACTGAGGGAAGCAGGAAGTGGTGTTTGGGTCCTTGGCACCAGCATGGAGCTGCCAGCCCTGCTGTGAGCCCACCCATTTTCAGACGATGGAGGACAATCATGAATTATTGGTTTAAGCTCCTGCTGGTTGTTGTTAGCATGTCTGCCTGCTCACTGTAGGGCCCACAATAAATCAATGAGTTCTCTCTCTTTCTCTCTCTCTCATGTGTATTCCCATTTTACAGAGAAGGAAACTGAGGCTCAGGGGGAGTAAACAAACTTGCTCACAATTTGCTAAATCTTAACAGGAGCCGTGGCTCATCCTGGGTAAAAATCAGATCACAGACAAGGTTGGTCTAATTTAGTCAGATGTGGCTGAGCTTGTGGCCAGCCGATTTTGACTTCTCTGGACCTAACTTCAGAAAATCCGATCTTTGATAGCAGCCGAGCTGGAGCTCCAGTCGAAGTGTGTCTGAAGTCACAGGTCCAGACCTTTCCACTCCTTCGCCCCCTCTGCTCGCTCTCTCTTCTTGTTTCTCTCATTCTATGTTTTCTAGGAAAGTTTTGTAAAACACCAAGAGCAATACACTCATTGCCCGGGACCATGCGAATGGCAGCCCCTGTCCATCTTTGCTCCCGGGTGTTCCTTTCAATGTAAAAGGAAAAAGCAGTAAGTATCAGGTTGAAGCTCCCCTATGCACCTCCCTGCCTCATTCTCATTCCTCCCCCACCAAGAGGCACTACCACAGGCATTTGCAAGTTTTGCATTTTATCACGTGAAGGCAGTATTTAACAAGGCACTCCATATTTAAATCTTCAGATAAATGATGCCATTAGATATTGGGAAATCTTATACCTCTGCCGCTAATTTCCAGGGGACCTAGGCTTGGCCTCACCCTCTGTGGGACAGACCAAGGAGTCTTCAGCTTGGGACTGCACATCCCCAGGGAGTAGTGCCTCACCAGCAGGTCTGTGCAATGCACAAGGATCTCAAAACCATGTTATTTCCTTCTGTCCCATATTCCTGCCCGTCAGCTCTACTTCTTCTTCTCTCTCTACCCCTCTTTTTTTGGGATTGGCAGTGTCTGGGCATGGCAGGCCCTTGGTCATTGTTTTTCCTGTCCCCAAAGGGTGTTCAGATCTGTGAGGTGTACTGTTTGGGCTCCTTTCTCCTTCAGACTCTACACCCACAAAGAAGGGCGAGTGAGGATCCTATGGATGTTAGGTCTACACTTGGGAGAGGAAGTGAAGAATTAGCCCTACTGGATTATTCAAGACTGGGATATGGGCACTGCACAAGACAACTGGCTGGGATTATCTCCCCCACCACAAATTCATTGTGAAAAACAAAAGGAAAGACTGGAACACATTCTTTAAAAGACTAAAGACACACAATGACCAAATGCAGTGCATAACTACTGATTGGATTTGGAGTGAAAAAATTATAAAGGGGACTTTGAGGTCAATTGAATATAGACTCCGTATGTGACAGCATTATTAAGTTGGTGTGAATTTTCTTAAGGGTGATGATGCTCCTCTGGTCACAAAGAAGCTCAGCCCTATTTTCAGAAGATACAGGGTTCAAGTAGTGAATTATCGCCACACAAATTCAAAGGGCTCAGAAAAACATGGTTTATCCATCTCCATATGTGAGTGTGTGTGTGTGTGAGTGTGTTTGTGTGCGTGCACTCAGAGGGAGAGGGAGACAGAAAGAAAATCTGACAGAGCCCTGAAAACTGGTGATTCTTGATAAAAACGATGCATAGGTACTAATCTTTCAAATTTCCTATAGACTCGAAAATGTTCAAGAGAAAAAAAATGGTATGTGGGTTTGCTTCACAGTTTGACATTTATAAATGGAGACATTCTATTCTAGTGCCAAAGACAATTTCTACGCAAATTAACTCATTTGTCTTGATTCAGTTTAAAAACTGGCTGAATTCAGTTAAACATTCTTAGGGGGAATCTAATGGATGCAAATACTAATTTGATTGAATTTTCTGCTTTTCAATAGATTGAACTGGAATTTTTACAGTTTGGTTATAATGTTCAAATTTTTCAGAGGCACAGATGATTTCTCTCAAGTGCCTCATATCAATTCCCAATGAACTCACGGCAGACAGTATTAATAAATCATCGTAGTTTCCATGGCAGGCATGCTAATCAATCATCAGCCTTTCCACAAAGGAGGTTGAGGACCTGGTCATCTGTCTCAATTCACAGCTCTTTGCAATATTGACCAGCTGCTTCAGGCTGACAATGGGGATGGAATGAATTATTCATCCATTAAGTAGGCTTTGGAAAAATTTCCCCTGCAGAATCTGGGACCAGAGTGTCAATGTTAGTTAAGGATTTAGAAAAGCAGCCAGCAGAAGGATTAGGCACAGGGACTCCAAAGGTAGACTTCCAGGGTTCAACTCTACATTTCACCACTGTGACCTTGGCTAAGTTTCTTAAGCTCTTTGTGTCTCAGTCCTCAATTCTCAAAAATGAGCATAATCAGAACCATTAGGCAAGCAAAAGAAATCAAAGGGATACAAAATGGGAAGGAGGAAGTCAAAGTATCCCTATTTGCAGATTACATGATTCTATATCTAGGGGGTCCAAAAGACTCCACTAAGAGACTACTGGAACTCATAAAAGAGCTTGGTTAAGTGGCAAGATATAGAATCAACACAAAAAAATCAATAGTCTTTGTATATACAGATAATGCCACAGCTGAGAAAGAACTTCTAAGATCAATTCCATTCACAATAGCTACAAAAATATCAAATACCTTGGAATAAATTTATCCAAGGACATCAAAGATCTCTAAAATAACAATTACAAAACATTAAAGAAAGAAATAGAAGAAACAAAAAAATGGAAAAATCTTCCATGTTCATGGATTAGAAGAATCAATATCATCAAAATGTCCATACTACCAAAAGCAATTGACAGAATCAATGTGATGCCAATCAAAATTCCAAGGGCACACTTTTCAGATATAGAAAAACAATGCTGAAATTCAAATGGAAACACAGGAGACCCAGAATAGCTAACGCAATCTTATACAACAATAACAAAGCTGGAGGCATCACAATGCCAAATTTCAAGACATACTACAGGGCAGTTATAATCAAAACAGCCTGGCACTGGTCCAAAAACAGATGGATAGACCAATGCAACAGAATAGAAACACCAGAAATCAATCCAATCATCTACAACCAACTTGGCTTTGACAAAGGAGCTAACATCAATCCCTGGAGCAGGGACAGTCTCTTCAACAAATGGTGCTGGGGAAACTGGATTGCCACATGCAGAAGTATGAAGCAAGACCCCTACCTTACACCTTACACAAAAATCCACTCAAAGTGGATTGAAGATATAAATCCATGACTTGACACCATCAAATTATTAGAGAACATTGGAGAAACCCTGCAAGATATTGCACAGGCAGAGTTCTTGGAAAAGACCCCAGATACACAGGCAATCGAAGCCAAAATTGACAAATGGGATTAAATAAAATTGTGAAGCTTCTGTACTACAAAAGAAACACTCAGGAAAGTGAAGAGGCAATGACAGAATAGGAGAAATTATTTGCAAACTATGCAACTGATAAAGGGATTAATAACCAGAATATATATAAAGAGATAAAGAAACTCAACCATAACAAAACAAACAACCTGGTTAAGAAATGGGCAGGGGCTGGCACTACGGTATAGTAGGTAAAGCTGCTGCCTACAGTGCTGGCATCCCATATAGGCGATGATTTGAGTCCCAGCTGCTCCACTTCTGATCCAGCTTTCTGCTGTGGCCTGGGAAAGCAGTAGAGGATCCCCCGGGTCCTTGGGCCCCTGCACCCACATGGGAGACCCAGAAGAGGCTCCTGGCTTTGGATTGGTGCAGCTCCAGCAGTTGTGGCCAACTGGGGAAACGAACCAGCAGATGGAAGACTCTCTCTCTCTGCCTCTCCTCTTTCTGTGTAACCATGATGTTCAAATAAACAAAATAAATCTTTTTTTAAAAAAGAAATGGCTTTGTCTATGATCAGAGTCAGTGAACTCAGGGGGCTTCCATAGCCTTGGCAGCTCATGACAAGAGCCTAGGGTGATTACTGATGCCATAACAACAGTGTCAATTTGTTAAGTCAACAACAGGAGTCACTGTGCACTTACTCCTCATGTAGGATCTTTGTCCTTAGTGTGCTGTACATTGAGATTAAATGCTGTAACTAGTACTCAAACAGTATTTTTCACTTTATGTTTCTGTGTGGGAGCAAACTGTTGAAATCTTTACTTAATGTATGCTCAACTGATCTTCTGTATATAAAGAGAATCGAAAATGAATCTTGATGTAAATGGAAGGGGAGAGGGAGTGGGAAAGGGGAGGGTTGCGAGTGGGAGGGACGTTATGGGGGGGAAGCCATTGTAATCCATAAGCTGTACTTTGGAAATTTATATTCATTAAATAAAAGAAACTCAACCATAACAAAACAAACAACCTGGTTAAGAAATGGGCAGGGGCTGGCACTACGGCATAGTGGGTAAAGCTGCTGCCTGCAGTGCTGGCATCACATAAACAAGTCTAGTACCTGCTAACACTAACCGATAGAATAAATAAAGGGGAGAGTGATCCAACATGGGAAGTGAGATACTCAGCAGACTCATAGAATGGCAGATGTCCTAAATAGCACTCTGGCCTCAGAATCAGCCCTAAAGGCATTCGGAGCTGGCTGAAAAGCCCATGAGAGTATTTCAGGCATGGAAAGCCAAGACACTCTGGCAAAAGATCTCTGCGAGTGAGATCCCAGTGGAAAGAACAGGTCTTCAAAGAAGGAGGTACCTTTCTCTGAAGGGAGGAGAGAACCTCCACTTTGACTATGACCTTGTCTAAACAAGATAAGAATCGGAGAACTCAGAGGGCTTCCATAGCCTTGGAAACTCATGGCCGGAGCATAGGGAGACTACTGATGCCATAGACAGGAGTGTCAATTGGTAAAGTCAACAACAGGAGTCACTGTGCACTTACTCCTCATGTAGGATCTCTGTCCTTGATGTGCTGTGTATTGAGATTTAATGCTATAACGAGTACTCAAACAATATGTTTCACTTTGTGTTTCTATGGGGGTGCAAACTGTTGAAATCTTTACTTAATGCATACTAAACTGATCCTCTGGAAAAAAAAAAAAGAAAGAAAGAAATTATCAACTCCCAATTTGACTCTCACTGGGATTAAACATGACAATAGGTCTGATCTGATTTCATCATCATTTAAAAAAAATCATCTATTATTTCTCACTTTATGTTTCTGTGTGAGAGCAAACTGTTGAAATCCTTACTTAATGTATACTAAGCTGATCTTCTGTATATTAAGATAATCGAAAATGAATCTTGATGTGAATGGAAGGGGAGAGGGAGTGGGAAAGGGGAGGGTTGTGGGTGGGAGGGACGGTATGTGGGGGAAGCCATTGTAATCCATAAATCGTACTTTGGAAATTTATATTCATCAAATAAAAGTTAAAAAAAAAATAAAAAAATAAAAAAGAAATGGGCAAAGGACTTAGACATTTTTCAAAAGAGGAAATCCAAATGGCCAACAGACACATGAAAAAATGCTCAGGATCCCTAGCTATCTGGGAAATGCAAATCAAAACCACAATGAGGTTTCACCTCACCCCACTTAGAATGGCTTTCATACAGAAATCAACAAACAACAAATGCTGGCGAGGATGTGGGGAAAAAGGTACCCTAATCCACTGTTGGTGAGAATGTAAACTGGCATAGCCGCTGTGGAAGACAGTTTGGAGATATCTCAGAGATATGTATATAGACCTACCTTATGACCCAGCCATCCCACTCCTGTGAATTTACCCAAGGGAAATGAAATCAGTATACGAAGAGTTATCTGTACCCCCATGTTTATTGCAGCTCAATTCACAATAGCTAACATATGGATCAACCCAAATGTCCATCAACTGAAGACTGGATAAAGAAATTAGGGGATATGTACACCATGGAATACTATACAGCAGTAAAAAAATTCCTGTCATTTGCAACAAAATAGATTGAACTGGAAAATATCATAATTAATGAAATAAGCCAGTCCCCAAAGGATAAATCCCATATGCTCTCTCTGATCTGTGGTAACTAATAAGAGCACCTAAAAGGTAATCCATAGAAGTGAAATTGACACTTTGAGATGTGATGACCTTTTTTTCAGATTTTATTTATTTATTTGACAGGTAGAGTTACAGACAATGAGATAGAGAGACAGAGAGAAAGGTCTTCCTTCTGTTGGATCACTCCAAATGGCTGCAACAGCTGGTGCTGCGCTGATACGAAGCCAGGAGCCAGGTGCTTTTCCTGGTCTCCCATGCAGGTGCAGGGGCCCAAGCACTTGGGCCATCCTCCACTGCTATCCCAGGCTATAGCAGACAGCTGGACTGGAAGAGGAACAACTGGGACTAGAACTCGTGCCCATATGGGATGCCAGCGCCGCAGGCATAGGATTAACCCAGTGTGCCACAGCGCCAGCCCTGAGATGTGATGACTTTGAACAGCCCTTGTTTTGACTGTTGAGAAACAGTTTTTTTCCATATTATTTGTAAACACTTTACTTATTACAGAGTTAATTTTATATGTATAAGGTTAATTGAGGGGCCAGCACTGTGGCGTAGCGGGTAAAGCCGCTGCCTGCAGTGCCGGCATCCCATTTGGGCGCCGGTTCAAGACCAGGATGCTCCACTTTTAATCCAGCTCTCTGCTATTTGCCTGAGAAAGCAGTAGTAGAGGATGGCCCAAGTCCTTGGCCCCTGCACCTGTGCGGGAGACCCAGAGGATGCTCCTGGCTCCTGCCTTTGGATCAGCGCAGCTCTGGCCGTTGCAGCCAGCTGGGGAGTGAACCAGTGGATGGAAGACCCCTCTCTCTCTCTGCTTTTTCCTTCTCTGTGTAGCTCTGACTTTCTCAAATAAATCTTTAAAAAAATAAAATAAAGTCGGGGCCGGCACTGTGGTGCACCAGGTTAAAGCCCTGGCCTGAAGCGCCAGCATCCCATATGGGCGCCGGTTCTAGGCCCAGCTGCTCCTCTTCAGATCCAGCTCTCTGCTATGGCCTGGGATAGCAGAAGATGGCTCAAGTCCTTCGGCCCCTTCATCCACGTGGGAGACCTGGAAGAAGCTCCTGGCTCCTGGCTTCAGATCAGCTAAGCTCTGGCCGTTGTGGTCATCTGGGGAGTGAACCAGTGGATGGAAGACTTCTCTCTCTCTCTCTCTCTCTCTCTCTCTCTCTCTCTCTCTACCTCTCTCTGTAACTCTGTCTTTCAAATAAATAAAATAAATCTTTAAAAAAATAAAGTTAATTGAAAATAGATCTTAGTGAAAAATAAGAATGGGAACAGAAGAGGAGGGAAGAAGGGTGGGAGTGCAGGTACAATGGGAAGAATCACTATGTTCCTAAAGTTGTATTTATGAAATGCATGAAGTTTGTGTACCTTAAATAAAAAAGGTTTCTCAGGAAAAATGGGCATAATGATGGCCCTGATATAACAGAGATTTTATAAACATTATGCCAGGAGTTTTTAAAAAGTTCATGACTGGGGCCGGCACTGTGGCACAGCGGGTAAAGCTGCCACCTGCAGTGCCAGCATCCCATTTGTGCACCAGTTTGAGTCCCAGCTGCTCCACTTTTGATCTAGCTCTCTGCTGTGGCCTGGGAAAGCAATGGAAGATGGCCTAAGTCCTTGGGCCCCTGCAACCCCGTGGGAGACCCAGAGGAAGCTCCTGGCTGCTAGCTTCGGATCAGCACAGCTCCGGCCATTGCAGCCATTTGGGGAGTGAACCAGTGGATGGGCGACCTCTCTGTCTCTTGTCTCTCTCTGCCCCTCCTTTTCTCAATGTGTAACTCTGACTTTCAAATAAATAAATAAATAAATCTTCAAAAAAGTTCATGGAAACTCATTGTTTTGCATCAAAATAAATTTATCTTTTAGCTTACATTTTCTAAGTACTTTAAAAATTTTTTAAATTTTTGCTATAAGATTTTTAAGGATTTAATTATTTATTTGAGAAAGAGAGAGAGAGAGAGAGAGAGAGAGAGAGAGAGAGAGAGAGAGAGGTCTTCCATCCACTGGTTCACTCCCCAGATGGCCACAATAGCTGGGACTGGGCCAGGCTGAAGCCAGGAACCTGGATCTTCTTCCAGGTCTCCCACATGGATGCAGGGGCCCAAGCACTTGGACTATCCTTGCCGCTTTTCCAGGTGCTTTAGCAGGGAACCGGATTGGAAGTGTAGATGGTGGCTTAATCCATTATGCCATGGAGCCGGCCCTGATATAACATTTTTAATTCATATTACAGTCAAAAGGTTAATGGTCCTCTAAATGAAGAGTTCAAGAACTAAAAAGTAAAAAGACCACAGTTGAGCAGGAAAATAGGCAAGGGCTCTAAACAATGAAATGAAAAGATGTTCAATTTCACTCATATTATTAAATTTTAAAATAGTCACAACATCATCACAACTGCAGTAGTATATAGTTCTAGAGGTTGGCATTGTGGCATTTGTAACGTAGCAGGTAAAGCTGCCACCTGCGATGCCAGCATCCCATATGGGTGCCAGTTCATGTCCTGGCTGCTCTGTTTCTGATTCACTCCCTGCTAATGTCCCTGGGAAAGATAGAAGACAGCCCAAGTCCCTGTGTCCCTGCCACCCTTGTGGGAGATCTGGAAGAAGCTCCTGGCTCTTGGCTTCAGCTTGGCCCAATGCTGGCCATTGCAGCCATCTGGTGGGAGTGAAATCAGTGGGTGGAAGATTCCTCTCTCTGTGTCTCTCCCTCTCTCTGTGTGACTCAGACGTTCAAAATAAATAAATAAAATGAAAAAAACCCCTAAAGTTGTATAGAATTCTCTAATAACTTTTGGTATAACAATAATATTTAATATTTGGGGAGTACTTAGAATAGGGCTTGGCACATGGAAAGCACTATGGATGTGTTTCTACCAAAATCGGTCCAGTATCTTGGGTAAAAGGAGTGTATTTATGAATATACTAAGGAATGGACCACAACCCTTCAGCTTGAAAGCACAGTCGCAGACCAAGGTCCTTTTTAGGGCAAGTGCAGTTGCTTTTGCATCCAGTGAGGAAAAACCGAAGAGAGATGGTTTTCCTGTTGAGTGCCTGGTTCCGCTCAAAGTGAGATCCACTGGTTATACAGTGAGGGCAGTGCAGAAATGGCAGGAAGTGCTCAAACGCTTTTACAGTAATGGGCATTGCTGAAACAGTTCTAATGAACTTTATAGAAGCATTGATTGGCAGAGGGTTGGAAATAAAAAAAAAATAATGTGGTCCTCCAGGACAGATAGCTTGAGAAGCCCTGTTAAGAGGAGCTCAGAAACACAAACCACATATTTGTATTTAGATGTAGCATTTTCAATTTCTTTGCCTATACTCATTGTTTAGGCTGTAGTGCTAGGGTCTTTAAAGAAAATGCTGAGTAGGTCTGAGGGAAAAGGAACCAGGTTAGAAATGTGAAAAAAGACTTGGCTTCCTACGCATCACTGTGGTTTGATAACATCCTCGGGAAGTCCACGTATTGGAAAGTGAATCCTCAGATTCACGTGGTCATGGTGTTCGGAGTGGGCCTCTGGGAGATAATTAGCACTCGAGGAGGTCTCGAGGTGTGGCCCCCATGATGGGATCAGGGGCTTGAGACAGAGGATGAGAGACCCGAGCTAGCAAGCTCGCTCTGTCTTGCCATGCGGTGTCCTCCAACGTGTTAATGATCCGGCAGGGAGGCCCTCACCAGATGCCCTGTGGAGGTTGGCACCATGCGCTTGGAATTCCCAGCCTCTGCACCTATGAGCCAAACAAATTTTTATTGCTCCTAAATCATCCAGATTCAGGTGTTTTGTTCTAGCAACAGAAAGCAGCTAAGACAGGTGTCAAGCCTCATGGAGCAAAGATAATTGACTCTTTGAAAACACTGAAGATATTTCTTATACCCTACAATCTCCAGTGGATTTTTACTTCTGACAGTTCTAGACTTGTTCTTGATTCTTTTGTAATATTTTGCAAAAGCTCATTTAGAATTAGGTCTTATGTGCATGTATGTGCACTTTAGAGAAGGAGGGAGCTGAAGGCTTTCCATCCAATCTTTCCAAAAGACAAGGTCCTCCCCTGAGAACAGTAGGAGAGGACATATTTAAAGAGAAAAAGGGATCAGAGAAAATGAAAATATTCCTTTTCAACAATCCTTTGAAATGTGTATCAGAACGTGAAACAAATTGTAGTAAATCTCCAATGACCAAATAGCAAATGTTGTGTCACAGGTACCAATACTGCCACACCAGTGGATGGATGCCCGTTACATCACAAGCATAGAAAGAGAGGCCGTGACCCTGCAATGTGCGGCACCCATAGTGGGGATAACCTTTGCACCCCACATAAATTTAGAGCCCTCATAATCTATCCCAGGTGCAAGGATTAGAAATAATAATCGTGCAGACAGAATGTGCCTTTTCCAGCCTGGGCTTAGAACAGGATAAAAGAAAACTCCCAGAAATGTTGTAACTACTGGCTCCACTCTGATACAAAGACTGCATCCAAAACTTACTTGTGACTTGGAACGCCAAAGCCAAGAAATTAACATAAAATTGGTTCTGACCACCAATGGTTATTTTCCTTGGGAAACTGGTGGAACCCAATCAACCAACAAAGAAGCAATTCTCCTTGGCGAGGCACTCTCCAACAGACTCTGCACAATATTCCTGCAGACGATGACGCGCTTACAATTCCAAGCTCCAATAGCAGGAACCGAGCCACATAAGAGTCTCAGACACGAAGTCAGGTTCACAGATTCCTACCAGCAGGAAACTGCAAGCAGTTTGACATGTTTAAAGGACTCAAAGGAACGAAACAAAACTGGACCAAAGGTTAGAAAACAAAAACAGAACTTAAGAATAAAAGTTGTAGTAGGTAAAATTTAAAAAATTTAAATTTGAGAAGCAGAGAGATGGGTAGAGATAGAGGCTGGCTCTCATTTGTGGGTTCCTTCCCCATTCACTTCCCAAATGCCTGCAATGGCTGAGGCTGAGCTGGGGGCAAAGTTGGGAGCTGGGAATTTAACCTAAGCCTCCCATGTGAGTGGAAGGAAGCCCATTGCTTCGGTCCTGGGTGCTGCCTCCCAGGCGCTGTGGTAGCAGGAAACAGGAGTCTGGACTGGAGCTGGAGATCAAGCCCAGGCATTCTAACGTGGGGTGCAGGCATCTTAAAATGACAATAACTTGTGATCAGGAGGGTAGGGGTGAATAAAACTAAACTAACTAAGGTACCTGTATTCTCTGGGTGTGGCTTCAGATGTTCATTAATTTGAGCTATGATTCATATGAATATTATGTTTTAGGATAACCTTTCAATGCTAAAAAGTATATAACTTCAAAATGACTAGAGGAAAAATGAAATGATTAAAATATTTAATTGTTTTAAAATTAGATTTGTAAGGAGAGGAAGAAAACCTCACATGGAATGGGGACATGTAAGTAATAGTTACATTAAACATTAATGTACCTGTTAAAAGACCAAGGTTATGAAACTGATTTTAAGAATAAGTCAAGGCAGGACCTGGTGCTGTGGCCTAACAGGCTAAGCCTTTGCCTGTGGCACTGGCATCCCATAGGGGCACCAGTTCAAGTCCCGGCTGTTCCACTTCTGATCCAGCTCTCTGCTATGGCCCGGAAAAGCAGTAGAAGATGACCCAAGTGCTTGGGCCCCTGCACCCACGAGGGAGACCTGGAAGAAGCTCCTGGCTCCTGGCTTCGGATCAGCTCAGCTCCGGCTGTTGTGGCCAATTGGGGAGTGAATCAGCAGATGGAAGATCTCTCTGTCTCTCTCTCTGTCTGTAACTCAACCTCTCAAATACATAAATAAATCTTTAAAAAAAAAAAAGAATACGCGAACTACATGCAGTTTATAAGAGGCAGGCCTAAAACATGCAAATGGAAAAGCAGTGAAGGTGAAAGCAGGCAGTCTGGCACCTGGCGCATCAGGCAAATTTTACCCAAAAGGCAGCTGGCGCAGCTGCGTCGACACCAGGTAAGTGGAAAAGCAAAAAAGCTTTACCAGCGTTCAGTGAGCAGAAGAGTTTCCAACGTGCAGCAGTTCAGTTCCCGAGGAACAGAGTTTAGTTGCTGTACCTCATAAAATAGCCTTCCATTTACATGCAGTTAAAATCCACAGAAATAAAAGGAGCTACAGACAAGTACAAATCAGACAAGGAACTTTCAAGGCGTCTCTTTCAGTAATTGAGAGAACAAGTACAAAATAAATGTATAGATTTACAAAAACATGATAAATGACCAAACGGACATTTGCAGCACAGTGAAGTCAACACAGAAGACTAGATATTCTTTTCAAGCACACAACAAACATTAAGATTTCAGTCATACTGGACCATAAATCAAAAGTCTCAACAACTTTCAAATCATGGACCATGCTCTCTGATCCCAATGCAATTAAGCTAGAAGTCAATAATAAACTAATAACTAGAAATATTTCCTACATTTTTCATATATTTGCAAACAGGAGCCTGTCTAATAATTCATGAGTTAAAACGTGAATCAACATGAAAATTAGAAATTATAGAACCGTATATTAAGCTACGTTTCAAACCTTGTGAGATATAGCTAAACTAGAAATGAGAAGAAAATTCACAACCTTAAATGCTTTTAAGATAAACAAAGAAAGGCTTAGAATGTATGAGTTAAGCAATAATCTCTAGAAGTTAGAAAAGGAACAGTAAATAAACCCAAAGCAGGAGGGAAAAAATACTACACATCAGGACTCAGTAAACTTTGGCCAGGGAGAGATGTGTGTATAGAGGGGAGACAGAGAGAATAAACTTGTGTTACAGACCTTATGTCTCCGCAAAGCCCAGGAGGAGATATTAAATAAAAAAATTAAATGAAAGTATTTTCAAACCAGAAAAAACAGAATTCAGGACTGTACAGCCTGCACCCAAAACAAAACTAAAGTTGGACCATCCTGGGATGGCATACAATTCTAAATGTGTATCTGCCCAGTAACACAGTTTCAATATATTTAAAGCAAAAGTGCATAGAATTGAAGAAGAAATAGAGAGATATGAAGTAATGGTGGGAAATTTTAGTATACTCTGGTAGAAAAAATGGACAAAAACTCAGATAAAGGGGCTGGCGCTGTAGTGTAGCGGATTAAGCTGCAGCTTGCAGTGCCAACATCCCATATGGGTGCCAGTTCAAGACCCGGCTGCTCCACTTCTGATTTAGCTCTCTGCTATGGCCTAGGAAAGCAGTGGAAAATGGCCGAAGTCCTTGGGCCCCTGCACCCACGTGGGAGACCCAGAAGAAGCTCCTGGCTCTGGATCGGTGCAGCTCCGGCTGTTGCGGCCAATTGGAGAGTGAACCAGCTGATGGAAGACCTCTCTCTCTCTATCTGTCCTTCTCTCTCTGTGTAACTCTGACTTTCAAATAAATAAATAAATTAATCTTAAAAAAAAAAAACTCAGATAAGGATAGAAAAGACAGAATTCAATTTTTTTCAAGTGTACCTGAATACCTGTCAGACTTTTTTGCATACTGGGTCATAAAGCAAGGATCAACACATTTAAAATGCCTGAAGTCACTCACGGTATAGTCTATGGCCACAGAAGGATGAAGATAGAAAACCTAGAAAAAAATCTTTATTTTCTTGGATGATAACCAATATACTTTCAAATAATGAATCAATCAAATAAAAGTATGATAACAGAAATCAGAAAATGCTTTAAATTTAATGATAAAGAATAATAATGTCAAAATTATAAGATTTGGCTAAAGCACTGCATAAAGAGAAATTCATGGTTTTACAGCATTGGATGATTCTGCTAAAGAAGACAGAACAACATAAGTTTCCCTCTCATGAAGCCACAAGGAATTGGCATCTCCAATCCAAAGAAAGAAGACAATAGAAAAAGCCAAAGGTAAGAGCAGAGATTAATGAAACAAAAAGTAAGTTTACAACTGAAGAGCAAACAGAGACCAAAATATGCTCTTTGCATAGATGAACACAGTTATAAGTCCCTCCAGTAGGGGCTGACGCCGTGGCATGGTGGATAAAGCTGCTGCTTGTGGCGCTGGCATCTCACATGGACTCCAGTTCAAATCCCGGCTGCTCCACTTCTGATCCAGCTCCTTGCTAATGCACCTGGGAAAGCAGCAGAAGATGGCCCTGGTGGTTGGGCCCTTCACCCACATAGGAGACCCAGAATAAGCTCCTGGCTCTGGATTGGCACAGCTTGGGCCATTGTGGCCATTTGGTGGTGGTGGGGGAGTGAACCAGTAGATAGAAGATTCTTTTGTTTTCTCTCTCTCTCTCTCTCTGCCTCTCTTTCTCTGTGACTGACTTTCAAATAAATAAATCTTAAAAAAAGTTCCCACCAATAATGTTAATGAATTAATGCAAGAAAAATTACAGAGCACCAACACCAGCAATGACAAAGGGGCCACCTGGGGCCAGCAATGTGGCATAATGGGTCAAGCTGCCACTTGCAATCCTGGCATCCCATATTTGAGCATGGGTTCACATCCTGGCTGCTCTACTTCCGATTCAGCTCTCTACTAATGTGCTTAGGAAAGCAATGGAAGAAGGTCCAAGTACTAGGGCCCCGGCCACCCACATGGGAGACCAGGATGGAGTTCCTGGCTCCTGGCTTCATACTGGACCAGTCCTAGCCATTGTGGTCACTGGGGGGTGAAACAGTGGGTGCAAGATTTCTCCCCCCACGGCCTTTTCCAATTAATAAATGAATCTTTTATAGAAGTGGGGGCCAGGCCAGCGCCGCGGCTCACTAGGCTAATCCTCTGCCTTGTGGCGCCGGCACACCGGGTTCTAGTCCCGGTTGGGGCGCCGGATTCTGTCCCGGTTGCCCCTCTTCCAGGCCAGCTCTCTGCTGTGGCCAGGGAGTGCAGTGGAGGATGGCCCAGGTGCTTGGGCCCTGCACCCCATGGGAGACCAGGAGAAGTACCTGGCTCCTGCCATCGGATCAGCGCGGTGCGCCGGCCGCAGCAGGCTGGCCGCGGTGGCCATTGGAAGGTGAACCAACGGCAAAGGAAGACCTTTCTCTGTCTTCTCTCTCACTGTCCACTCTGCCTGTCAAAAAAAAAAAAAAAAAAAAAGAAGTGGGGCCATTCCTACAAATCTTTCAGACAATCAAAACTAGCAACACTAAATGTAGACAAAGGAGATAAATTAATTGAAAATGTTACAAAATGACATAAAATAAATATTATAAATATTCCAAAATATTTTAAAGGAATCGAATCTGTTATCTTAAAAACATAAAAACATAACCATGTGACCATATGCTTTGTGGTGAATCTTTTCTAATCATTTGAGGAAGATGTAACACTGATCTATAAAAATTCTGCCATAGAACATAAACAGAGGAAAACCATCACAATTCCTTTCGTGGGTCCAGAATAATACTGAAAACAACACCTACTCTGGATATTACTGAAAATTAAAATTAAAGGCTAATATTTATTATGAACACAGATGTCAAAATTCTAGTCAAAATGCTAACAAATCAGATTTTGTGGTATACAGAAAAATACTATGACTAAATGGGGTTTATTCCAGGAATGCAAATGTGGTTAAACAGTTGAGAATCAGTGAACATAATCTACAAATACACAGGAAAAAATGTAGGAAAATCATAGTATCATTTCAATAGATGCATAAAAAACATTTACTGACTGTCAATACCATTCATGGAAGACAAAAACTCAGCAAACTAGGAATAGAAAGTAACTGCCTGAATCTGAAATACCGTATCTACAAAAATCCTACAGCTCACATCATATTTAATGATAAAATAGTGCAAGTTTCCCTCTGAGATTAGAAACTAGTCAAGGATGTCTGCTATTACCTCTTCAATGAATACTTTCACTGGAGGACTTTGCAGTGTACCAGGCAAGGAAAAGAAACAAATCCACAGGGATTGGAAAAGAAAAATAAAACTCTCATCATTTGTAGTTTACAGATTGTGTCCAAAAAAAGATACAAACTACTACAATTTATAACTTAATTTAGAAAGGTCCCAGAATATAAGATCAATAAGTAAAAATCAACTGAATTTCTCTGAGTTACAGTTGGCACTTGAAAAAAATATATTGTTTATAATATCAAAAAAGACCTCAAATACATCCAGATAAATGTGAAGATTTGTGTTCAAGACCTTTTCTATAACAACTACAAACTATTCATAAGAGAAATTAGGGAACATACTATGTTCATGGATTGGAAGCCTTCACATACAAAGATCAATTCTATCCCAACAAACCTAAAGATACATCTATGTGGACTTATTTTACATATATTCTATGTAGGTTAATTTATATGGAAATAAACAAGCTGAGCGTAGTGATGGCAATTGTTAAGAAGACAAATCTGGAGAGCCACAGAGTAGGATAAAACTTGTGAAAGTATAATCATTTTGTTCCAAGGACAAATAAGCCAGTGGAACACAGCAGAGAGCAGAAGCAGACCCACACATATAGTCACCTGTTTTATCTCAAAGGTTACACTGTAGCATGATAGAGAAAAGGTGGTTTCAATGAATGGTACCAGGTCAGGTTGACAAATATATGAGGAAATAGACTTCTAGCACATATCATATAGGAAGACATTTTTTAGGTAGATTGGAGAGTTAAATGTGAAAGGCAGGAAAATATCACTAGAAACTCGGGATGGGCAGAGTTCCTGAACTCAAACAGAAGCTCTCAAAGAGGGGAAAATGGTAAATTGAATATTTTAATTAAGATATTCTCTTCAGAAGGTGAAAGGGCAACCAACAGAGAGAGTGAAGATATTTTCAGTACCTCTGACAAATGACCCATTTTTAGAATGTTTAAGAAATTCCCATAAATTAATCAAATTGACTTGTATAAAAATGGGCAAAAAAACAAACAGAAAACGCGCCCCACAAGAGTTTTATTAGTCATCAGAGAATAAACATTAAAATCACAATGTGAACATCACTACACTTTCATCACAATGCCTAGCACGAGAAAACAAACACAAAATGGAGCCCCCAGAACTGTCAAGAGTGGAAGAGAAAGCTGGCACATCCCCTTGGAAAACTGTTATAAAGCTGACTTCTTTGTAAATCCCATGCTCCAGCAAGACCCTTCTGAAGTCTATTATCTTCAGAAATGTATTTGTGTGTTCACTTTAAACATGTGCAAGAATGCTCACAGCAACACTGATCAAAAATCGAAAACAGCTCCGATGCTATGGACTAACTGGGCCCCCTGATTCCCTACAAGTGTCCTGAAAACAGACAGTACTCTCAGACTTTTACCCCATCCCATTCATGCATTTTTTTTTTTTTGGACAGAGTTATAGACAGTGAGAGAGAGAGACAGAGAGAAAGGTCTTCCTTCTGTTGGTTAACTCCTCAAATGGCCGCCACGGCCAGCGCTGCACTGATCTGAAGCCAGGAACCAGGTGCTTCCTCCTGGTCTCCCATGTGGGTGCAGGTGCCCAAGCACTTGGGCCATCTTCTACTGCCCTCCCGGGCCACAGCAGAGAGCTGGACTGGAAGAGGAGCAACTGGGACTAGAACCCGGCGCTCATATGGGATGCTGGTGCCGCAGGTGGAGGATTAACCAAGTGAGCCACGGCACCGGCTCCCCCATTCATGCAGTTTTTTTTTTTTTTTTTTTGACAGGCAGAGTCATACAGTTTTTTTTTTTTTTTGACAGGCAGAGTGGACAGTGAGAGAGAGAGACAGAGAGAAAGGTCTTCCTTTTGCCGTTGAAGTCATGCAGTTTTAACACTTAGATTAACACACTGAATCTTTGTGGGTGCTTTTTTATTCTCCAACAAAAATAAAGATGAGAAGACAGTAATGAGACAATAGTGACTTAATGGATTTTTTTTTTTTGGTAGCATGAGATCTGTTCAGCCAGATTCATCATACGATTTGCTTTCAAATTTGCTTTTAGGAGTAAATGCTCATTAGTCACCAACGCTACCATTTATTACTGTGTACTCCTATTACAGTGCTGTTAAAGGAAAATAAAAATGGACATATCCCAAGGGCCATATGAGGACATAGCTGGAAGCAGCCTTCTATTAGCCGGAAGGACAGCCTCATCAAGAACCAAGTTGACCAGCACATTGACCTGGGACTTCCAGCCCAGATCTGTAAGAAAATAAATTGGTTTCTTTAATTCCCCAGTCTATGGTATTTTGCTATTTAAATCTGAGCTAAGACACCAATGTCCATCAACAAGATAATGGATATATGAGCTGTAGTACACACATTCACTGAAACACTACATAGCAATGAGAAGAAACTATAATCACACTTGGCTCTATGGATGAATCAGTGAAGCTTAATGTTAAGAAAAGAATCAGAACTTAACCTATGCATGGTTCCATTTATGTAAAGTTCCAAAACAAGGCAACACGGGGCTGTGCTGTCAGAAGACGGTCTCCTTGAGCTGAGTCCTTGTGATGGGATATGTTCTTTTTCACACTTAACGCTCTGCACCCTTTCTCGTATGTATTTTAAGTTTCCATAAGGGTTAAAGAAAAGGGTGCTGGTCTAGTTCTCATGATTATCACAACAAGACCAGAAAACCCAATCTGCAAATATTTCTCCAAAATGATTTTTTCCATAAAATGCAAAAGAATATTCCTTAAATACCTATGGGACACTTTGGGTGCTAACCAGGTCTACGAATACAGCCTGAGTCATAAAGTTGTGAATATATATTGCCACTGAAACGTACTTTAACCCCACACTTTTCTTATTTCCATCTACAACTGCTCAACTCAATGGTTGCTCACAGATCTGAACCACAGTTGGTTTTATTTACCACTTTCAGGTTATCTAAAAATTTAGCTTCCTAACCCTTCCTGAGGTTACCCTCTTCATTTTCTGTACACTTCTAAAACCTGGATTAGTACACTGAATCATTTTTGGCATTTTCCCCAACAAAAATAAAAATGAGAAGAGAGTAATAAGACAATAGTGACTTAATGGACTTTTTGACGGATGAGATCTGTTCAGCCATTCATCACCATATGATTTGCTTTCAAACTTGTCTTTCAGGGTAATGCTCCTAAGTCACTAACAATACTATTTATCACTATGTACTCATGTTATGGTGCTGATAGAGGGCAATAAAAATGGAGGCCATGGTTCAGACACATCCCAATATCAACAGTCCATAACCACACAGCAAAGCTAAAGTTATCCCAATTTCTTCATAATGCTAACTCTAATCATTAATGCAACACAAAACATAAATTTTACATCCTTGTTAGCACAGCTCAATGAAATTACACACATCAGCTATAATCAAATCAGCTCAAACAGCTCTATTTGCCCTAAAAAAGAATGTTAATGCAAAACAGCCAATTATAAGAAGGCCAAAAGACTTCCTCCTTTGTGGCTTATAAACTGCTCTGGCTGCTGTGAGGCACGCTTCTCCCAGATCACTGTCCCCTGGTCTGTGGACTGTCCTCTCACAAGCACAATACATCTAGGTAGTTGTCTTTTTCTTTTTTCTGGTAGAGATTATTTATTTGAAAGGCAGAGTTACAGGGAGAGAGGAGAGAGGAGAGAGAGAGGGGAGAGAGGAGAGAGAGAAGAGAGGAGAGGGGAGAGAGAGAGAGGAGAGAGAGAGAAGAGAGAGAGAGAGGAGAGGGGGAGAGAGAGAGAGAGAGAGAGAGAGAGAGAGAGAGAGAGAGAATCTTCCACGGGCTGGTTCACTTCCCAAATGGCTGCAACAGCTGGGGCTGGTCAGGCCAAAACCAGGAGCCAGGAGCACACCTAGGTCTCCCATGTGAGTGGCCAGGGCCCAAGAACTTGAGCCATCCGCTGTGGCTTTCCCAGGTGCATTAGCAGGGAGCTGGATAGCAAGTAGGGCAGCTGGGACTTGAACCAGAGCTCATATGGGATGCCCGGATGCAGGTAGAGGCTTAAGCCAGTGTGCTACAACACCAGCCCTGTTCAAACATTTTACTAACACGATCTGATTCTATTTCAGCAGGACCTCGGGATCAGTCACCATGTGTTACAAAGAGTGTTCAACATGAAGAGCAGGGGCTGTGACCTCCGGCGCTTGAGCCAAGGCCCCTTCACTGTCTTTGTGCCCCCTGGCTGCTTGACTTTGCTGCTTGCTTCATAATGGGCCTCCCACAGAGCGCTCCTTGGGAGATTTTCTCTAGGCTTTTAAGAAAACCAGGCAACCGTGCGATTCCTATTTGGAATGGGCCGCCCAGCGGAAAGGAGCTGGAGGGGAAAGTGGAGTGTGCTCAAGGTTCGAGGCTGGACTGAGGGAGTCATGGCAGTGGCAGGGCGGGGGGCACCCAGAGCTGGGCTCTGACCCCGTTCTGCTGTTTTACAGGCTGGGGAGCCATCGCAGAACCCTTCTGCTCCCCTGGGTCTCTCCTTCATTCCTGCACATGGAGACCCCGTGAGCACTCACTGCAGCCGATGGGAGGGCTGCAGGTAATTAATGGCACACAACGCCCCGGCACCTTGCGGGCCCTGCACATGTGTTGGCTGCTATTAGCAAAGGCACAGCTATGGTGACGCTGTTCCCACCCCACCCCACCCCAATGTGATGACGATATCCATGGCTCAGATGGTCAAGAGAGCCCAATTAAAGGATAGGATTTCCTCAGAGGGCTCAGAGACATACTGTTTGAAATCTGAAACCATCAAGAGTAAAATTCAACCCAGATGCACGCTCTTCCTCTAACTGCATTGTACTGTAAGACGCCAAGCCAAGCCAAATGGATTGAAATGGCACAAGACCGCATTATATTCAGCTTTAGTTTCTCACCCTAGATCTTTCAGCATAGTAGAATTTTCATACTGCAAGTCACGACGCCACACTTGTGGTAGGCAGACTCTTAGGGAGGACCTGATTGTTGCCTCCTAGGTTATATGGCTGTATACCTCCCCTCCCCGCCCCCACGCCTTGAGTGTGGGTGGACCTGCTACTGTGATGGAGTGTCCGTCCCATGATTAGGTTACCATACAGGGCAAAGGGACTCTGTCCCTTTATGTCCCTGGGGCCCCTGGGAGCAGGGACTGGTGCTCCTCCTCTTGATCCAAATGATAGTGTCTGGCCCACGGGCGGTGCTCAAGATGTGTTTACTAAATGAGCGTACAACCATAATGCCTGAGAAGGCGGCCTACTATACTGGTATGTACACTTTATAGCAAGGACAGCAACATGTAAATGAGAAAGAAGCAAATGTCATTCTATGGAAGGAAATCTGCAAATGAATGAAGGTCCCATTTGTGCAATGTTGGTGTTCAGTGCTGTGTAGATGACTTCAGCTCATGTTTGTCGCTCCCCGTCTTCGTGGAGGAACGACACAGGACCCTTCGCTGTTCTTTCGTCTGCTCGGCCCTCCCCGGGTTTGCTGCTGGTTCTTCCCGGGTTGGCTGCCGTCTCTTCCACCTCCGTGGAAGGGCGGTTCCCCCTGGCCACTTTCCCCACTTCCGCAGGGGAGCGGCACACCGCCGGCCGGCTCTCTCGGGGGCTGCACAGGGGTTCCTTCAGATAGATGTTCCCCTTAGATGTTCCTGGTGCATGTTGTCTCTCTCCTCCTTTATAGTCCTCTTCCACCAATCCCAACTCTGCTACCCACACGCTGAGTACGCTGCTCTCCTCCAATCAGGAGCAGGTCCTACAGTTTATTGGTTGAACTGGAGGCAGCTGTGTAGAAGCTGCTTCTCCCTTCTCAGCGCCATATTGTGGGAGAGCAGATGCATAGAATAAGTCTTAATTCCAGTAACTTAGTCTAGTCCGAGTTGCTCCCAGTTGCTCCCCACAATGTTCACCTTCATGAGAGCTTTCTGCTTTAGGTCCTGGATGAGACGCTGAGGCCTCTGGAGGAGGGCTTGACAAGGACCATGCTGTGGTCCCTGCAGTGCTGGACACGAACCTTGACCTCCATGCCTCCCAAGCCTGCCCTGGGCTCCGCGCTTGTGTCTGCTCAAGGCCATTCCAAGCCCACAGAGGACCACGACACTTCCAGGCCTGTCTGTCCAGGGCCTCTGTGCGGCCACTTTGCTATGACTGACAGGTGGGGGGAGCTCTAAAGCACCTGGGGGAATCATAAGACTGGCCTGGCAACTGGTACAGTGTGGCACTTCCATCGCACCAAGGCATGGTCTCAGGTAGACAGGGGGCCCATGGAAACCTCCCGAAACAGAAGGCAGGCTGGTGTGAGAGCAGCTGAAGGAAAGAGACTGCAGCACCCCATTCCTGACCCTCGTCTGCGGCAAGCACAGTGCAGCCTCCAGTCCTCTGTTTCTCCGAGGACCTGGGCCCCCGTGGTCACATTCACTGGGCAATCCCTAGTGCGCAGGTCCCCTGACTTACTGGCACATCAGGCACCACCGGTCTCCCTCCCTGAGACACCTTCTTCCCTAGGCTTCGGAGCTGCTATCCACCCTGTTCTCCCTGCCGCCCAGGCCGTGCGCTCTCCATCTTTGCTGGCTCCTACCGGGGACCTTGGATGGTTTCTCTTTTCTGTCCCTACTCCAGATGGAGAGCTTTGCTGCACACAGCTGTGTTGGGGGGTGGTAGGAGAGGCCCCCAGGGAGATCATTCCATCCATAGATTTCACCCAACACTGCCTCCTCCCACATTTACACCCCCAGCCCACATTCACACGTTCAACTGCACAGCCACCTTACAAGTGTCACCAGGATCTCAGACATTGCCTGATGGAACCGGCCTCTTCCTTGCTGCCCTCACCCCTAGGCCTGCCCCCTCTTCCGGAGGAGTGCACCTCCGCTTGGCATGACTATCTACCCACAAGTTAGGGGCAATGTTCTTGGGGTCTCTCTCTGCATAGTCCCCATCTAATTCTTCAGTGACATCCCACATCTATTTCCCATCACTCCCATAGCGACCCTCATAACCCTGGCCACCACTCTCTCCACTGGACCAGAGCAACTGCTTCCTCCCTCTTCTTCCTGTATCTTCTTTTGCCACCCATATTCCATTCTTTTTAAAGATTTATTTTATTTATTTGAAAGGTAGAGTTACAGAGAAGCAGAGGCAGAGGCAGAGAGAGAGAGAGAGAGAGAGAGAGAGGTCTTCCATCCACTCCCCAGATGGTTGCAATGGCTGGAGTTGCACCGAGTGAAGCCAGGAGCCAGGAGCTTCTTCAAGGTCTCCCATGACGGTGCAGGGGCCCAAGGATTGGGCCATCTCCTACTGCTTTTGAGGCCATAGCAGAGAGCTGGATCACAACTGGAGCAGCTGGGACTCGATCTGGTGCCCAAATGGGATGCCGGTACTGCAGGCAGTGGCTTTACCCATTACTCCATAGCGCTGCCCCATAGTCCATTCTTGACACAGCAGCCAGACTCATCCGAAGGGCATCAAAGCATGCCACCACCTCTGAGGGCTGCACATCTGCCCAAGGCCAGGCCCCGGCTGCCTTTCCTGCCTACTCTCTTGGCTACTGCCCTGCCTACCTTTCCTGATCCTGCAGCCCTCACTTCAGCTGCTTGCGCAACACTGGTTTTCCTCAATTATGCCAAGCAGGGTGCCATGCCACACTCCCGGTGCCAGGAACGCCTATGTCTCAGCTGCCGCTTCCCCCCACCCCCAACTCCTTGTACCCCGACCTGGCTTCTCGCAGCAGCCTTCACTGCCCGCCTTCGTGTTTGTGACCTACTTGTTACCGTCTCTCTTCTCCACTGGAATTGGATCTCCACAAGAGTGGAGTTGCGTGTTTTCTTTTTGGAGAAGAGACCTGGATGGGGCATTGGGGGGAGCACTGCACAGGTGTGTGTGTGTGGCTTGGCAGCCTTTACCCCAGGCAGCGAGCCTGGAGCAGGACAGCCTACGTGGCCAAGCTCTCCCCACTGATCCAGGTCTCGAGCCAGGGTCAGGCCAACTCTGAAGCTTGCGAGCCTCCTCCCCATCTGTGCATTCCTGGCAGATTTGCTGCCATCCAATCATCTCCCATGGACGCAGACTCAACACTGGAACTCTAAGGAGTCCCTGAGTATTTCTTGGCATCTACATTTCAGTCTCCAGTCTATGCAGTATTACTGGAGTACACATTTGGCTGTGACCACATTGAGCATGCTGTCTCAACCAAACACAACGGCCTGCATCCCAGACCTCGAGACCCTGGTCCCTGGGCCTCCTCACCTGCAGGGGCAGCAGGGACACTTGACAGAGAGGCTAATGGATCCCCAGTGACAGAGTGGCCACTAAGGGGTAGAGGTGTTTTCCTTCCTCTCTCAGGAGGTCCTGAGGATGGGGCCTTTCTGTTGACCCTGAGATTGCCAGGGTTAGAGATAGGAATAGAGATATCCCTGCAGGGTTGAAAGGCTTGGGGAGAACTGGTCTCCCCTATCTGTGGGTTCTACAGGAGTTCACAGTTGGCAGTGGCTTGACTTAGAGACCTTACAGATCGGTGGGCTGCTCCCGTGCCCTGGAAGCTGGGCAGACAGTGTACACCTCTGCTCTCAGGGCCCCCGGAGAGCAGAGCCAAGCCCTAAGTCTGCAGCGCTAACTGAGGGAAGGCCGTCTTCTGTCAATTTTCTGGCCACAGGATCCCTGGCTTGCTGTACAGTCCCAAGGGAAGAGGATGACTCCACCCACAGCCCTGTGACAGAGATGATATTTATTGCAAAGCACAGCTGATTTAATTTGCTGTTAAACAAGTGGAGTTTTTACTAAGTTTTTAGACATCTATATTTCAATCTCCCATATACATGGTGCTTAATACTGTGGATAAACAGTTTATTCAGGGGCTGGCTTTGTGGCGCAGCTGGTTAAGCCGCCACCTGCGACGCTGGCATAGCATGCAGGCGCCAGTTTGAGTCTTGGCTGTTTCACTTCCAATCCAGCTCCCTGCTAATGTGCCTGGGGAAGCAGAAGAAGACGCCCCTGTGCTTGGGCCCCTGCCACCCACAAGGGAGACCTGGATGGCGTTCCAAGCTCTTGGCTTCAGCCCTGGCTGTTGCAGACATTTGGGGGGAGTAAACAGTGGATGAAAGATCTCCCTCTCTCTGTGTAACACTGCCTTTCAAATAAATAAGTACATATTTAGGAAACCCCAGCATATCCCTAACACCACTAAGCACAGGGACTTCAGGAAGGGGACTCCAGTCCTCGCAGAGTTCCTGAGCAGTGTCCACGGATCGCCGGTTTCAGCAGAGCTTGCTAACCCTCCACAGACCGCAACGGCAGAGGCCTGAGGAGCGCGTGCGAGGCAAGGAGCTGCCCCCACTCCCCAGCAGCCAGGCTGTTTGCCCAGATGGGGTTGGGGGCTTTGGGAGGCCTGCCTAACCTCAGCTGGGGGTCTCCAACAGGGTCTGAGCACATCTCAGAGCCCGAGGGATGATCTAGCCTAAGCCCCTGCCTGAAAGTTGAGCAAAGGGCTCAGAGGGTCGGAGCAGGTGTGCTGGGGTCCGGCTTGTGTTCCCTCTCAGCCCAGATGTTCACCTGAGGACTGAACACATATGTGCCCGCACACCCTTGCTGTGGCTCAGGGTGAGGGGCGTGGGAGACCGCTGACTCCTGGACTCCCGTTTTTTGTCCACTGCATATAAATACTGACTGTTCGGGAATTTAACACCTTAACTTGCAAGTCTGGGTTTTTAAATGTGTTTACCGAGACTGGGTAAAGTCAGATAATATTTTTTTTACAATGCTAGTCTGGAAGGTAAGACATTAGTGGTAGACATTAACATGTGACATAGTAGTCTCCTGTGTGCCCAGTACGTGCCCAACACTGGACTGTATGAGCCCCATACACTGCTTTCTCCTACACTTGCACACACCGATCTATGGTAAAACTTCATTTAGAAACTAGGCAAATAAGAGATTCATGATAATAACTCATATTAAGATAGCACAACAATCACAATACACTACAATCAAAGGCATTTAAAACTTACGAGCAGCTGTCGGTCTATGTCATTTAACTTCATCAGGGCTTCAAATGAATGAATCAGAGGGCCCAGCGTGATTAGATGTCATCGGTGTCGCACTTCACCCAGGTCTGAGCTGATGTCGCATTCAACAGAGAGCGAGTGAAACTCACTTCCTTCTTAACCCACACTAATTTCCTCCTTCTCTATGAATGGTGAATCTTTCATTTAAAATACCCTATGTGAACCAGTCCCGGGGCACATCTTTGAAGCAGCCAGTCTCCACAGTGAGTGGTTTGGGTTGCTGCTAATCCAGGGGCACTGCTCCATGTTTGCAACTCAGTCCATGGCACTGAGGTGAGCCAGGCTAGCTGGCTGCGGGTGACAGTCACTGGCTTGTTTTCCGTGGCTGGCTGTGCTGCAGCCGGGGTAACAACATGAGACCCAGCACAGGCACTGGGGACACGCACCCTGTTCTAAAACCAAGCACACTGTTGGGAGGCTGCCCTGGGTCCTGCTCAAGCCTTGACCATGAAGGCTGCCCAACACAGATAAGGCCCCGCTAATTACCGTCCCTTCGTTTGATCACACGCTCCTGTGCCCGCCTTCTTGGAGCAGGCGGATAGGGAAAGCCCTCAGAGCAATGGCGTGAAACCAAATATGAATACCCAGAGCTCAGCTCAGGCCAATACGCTGACTCATCCACTTTCTGGATGGTTCCCATTTGTCCAAAGAACTGTGTTTTATGCTTCTCCGCGCTGCTCTGCACCCAGAGAGTGAGCTGCCTGGGCCATGCCAGCGAGCTCTCTGCCCTCTGCCAGCAACAGGGACTGGATGGTGAGGAGAGGTGTGGTCAGAGGGTTTCCTTCTCTGGCATCTTCTCCCTCCCTTGCCTCTCTGCCAGCACCAAGGCTGGCACTGTCCCTGCAGGGGCTAGGTCCAGGCGTGGCACTGCCCTCCACTGGTGTCCTCAAACCCTCCCATTCCCTAGCAGACACCCCTTTACACAAGTCCCTCGTCTCACTCATTTTGGCCACTCCTGTCTCCTACCAGGACCTTCAATGGTCCACTCACCAACGTCAGGGTCAGACCAACCAACAGAGCTGTCCCCTCTGTCTTCTTCTGAAACACTCAAAAGTATTTGGCAATCTGCACTGGGTCTTGGCCAAGAGCTGAGGTAAGCACCTGTTCAGATGTCTGAACAGCATCTTCTCTCCGCTGGTGCTCAGCCAGAGGCTTCCCTTCAGCCCCGCCAGCACCTCCCCAGGCCGGGTCCGTGGAACAGAGGCCAGCAGGTGGAGGAGCTGGCTGCAGGCTGAGTCCTGGGAAGCCCCGTTCCCTGGCACCAGCGAGCACAGAGGTTCTCAGAGGACGGACTGCGCATCTGCTGTGAGCCCACGCTGCTGGTGGGACCCTTCCCCACCCCGGCAGGTGCATGATGGGCATGAGAAGAAGGCCATGGAGTCTTGTACAAGTGTGTCTGACCAGCCTTGCAGTATTTATAATGCAAATATTTGAGTAAAATAGGTACAATCACACATTGCTTAACGACAGGGACACATTCTGAGAAACGCATCGTTAGGCAAGTTTGTCACCGTGCAAACCTCACAGAGCGCTTACACACACTAAGAAGCTGTGAAGACAGCAGGCAATATGATCTCACGGGGCCACCATTGCATGTGAGGAGGAGGTGGGCTTGCTCCCTGGGGAGGGAAGGAACTGGAAGGGGAGGGGAGGAGACTGAAGCTGGGTTTTGTGCTTTCTCAGCCTGGAGGCCAGCAAGGCTGGGAGGCAGGGAACTGGTCCAGGTGAGGCCGTGCCATTAGGACTCACAAGGGTTTGGCAGGTGCTCATCAGCCATCTCACCTTTGCAGATGGGAAAAGAGAGGTGCAGGGCAGTCCTGCCCGTGCCCACAGGAAGGAACAAGGGTCTCCCACATTCCTTTACAGCCTCGGTCTTTCTTATCCTTTGCTAGCAGCCCGTGGAGGAGTTGGAAGGGAGAGAGAAGCGAGGCCGAACAGCACAGAGCTCTCTGTGGGGTGGGCACCTGTTCACCGGCCTCCCTCCATTCCGTTCAGCCGGTGCTGAGTGAGAGCGCAGGCTGCCTGGGGAGCAGGAGGTTTGGGGGGAGCATCTGGAACCCTGCCTGATGTCTGCCCAGGGTCTGGGAGCGCGTGTCCCTCCCTTGCCTGTCCAGTGAGGCAGGCCAGCGCACTGCTCCCAGGCACCTGAGCACAGTGAGCCTGCGGGCAGCACTCACCTGCCTGCTCCAAAGCCACCATGGTTGCCTGCTCAATCAAGTCGCGCTCGATGAAGCTCCTGAAGTCCTCGCTGTACACGCTCAGGTCCGGCAGCTGGAATGTGTAGATTGGCATCTCCAGGGGGAACTGCTCGTTGTTGCACTCGCTCGCCACGTGGGACCGGGCCAAGGAGACGATGGCTGAGCTGGCGTGGGAAATCCCCCGGGAAAGCCGCTTTTCTGGAGGGGAGAAGGGAAGACAGCCACAGGGACTGAGTGGGTGTGAGTGTGACTCAGTGAGGACATGCAAAAACACATTGCACACACACATGTGCATGTACACACAACACATATAATACACAATGTACACATGGGTGGACACGTGGGTCCCACAACAACACATGCACACATGCCTCCCATGCATACACCACACATACATGTATACAACATATATACTCATACACAGATGCGAGTGCACGCACATAACACACAATACATGCACACATGTACACAGAATTATACACAGGCACACACATGCCTATATACACACTAGGCAATATATGCTACATGCTAATTCGCATATACATATATGTAAACACACCATGCAGTACACACTTATATACATGTATATTTACATACACACATAAGCAAATATAGTAGACAATGCACTACACACATGGATGTCTATGGATACACACATGTTCATGGCATATATTACACTCTATACAAACACTACACATAGGCACACACACATAGATGCATGTGTACACACTACACAATGTATATGCCATATGCATACATACATACCCAAGAAACAGTACACAATATATACACATATACATGTGCACACACATGCATGCACACATACACACACACACACCCCACACCCATGTTCTCCCTGCACCAGTCCTTCTGTCCTATAAGCTTTTTCCACCCTGCAGCTGCTCCTGTTGCTGGACCAATGTTGCAACCACTTGCTGTGTGGTGCTTCTTTACTCACAGCCGTGGAACCTCTTAGCCTCTTAGAAAGCAGTGAGATGCAAGTTCACTGCACGCATGCACACTAGCATGGTCAGGGGGCACCGGGCTTGCTTTAGATATTTTTAAAAGATTTATTTATTTGTTTGAAAGGCGGAGTTACAGAGAGGGAGAGGCAGAGAGAGAGAGGGAGAGAGAGAGAAAGAGAGAGAGAGAAAGAGAGAGAGAGAGAGAGAAAGAGAGAGAGATCTTCCACCTGCTGGTTCATTCCACAGATGGCTGCAACAGCCAGGGCTGGGCCAGGCTGAAGCCAGGAGCTGGGAGCTTCACCTGGGTCTCCCGTGTGGGTGGGAGGGGCCCAAACACTTGGGCCATCTTCCACTGCTTTTCCCAGGCCATTAGCAGGGAGCTGGATTAGAAGTGGAGCAGCCAGGACATGAACCTGCACCCATATGGAATGCTGGCATTGCAGGTGGACGCTTTACTTGTTATGCCACAATGCCAGCTCCTGCTTTTTGTTAGCAGAGATGTCCTCTCCCAGCACCAAATGGTTCAGGGAAGCTTGTCCTCTGTTTTGATGTATTTATGTGCTTAAAGCAAGAGGCAACCTCTTTAGTCTTTCTCTTCTGTGCTCAGAGTTCTTTTTTTTAAGATTTATTGAAAGGCAGAACACCACAGAAAGAGAAAGGGAAGGGAGAGATCTATCTTTCCTTTGTTGGTTTAATCCCTGAACAGCTGCAATAGCCATGTCTGGGGTAGGCTGAAGCCAGGAGCCAGGCTTTCCATCTTGGTTTCCTACATGGGTGTCAGGGACACAAGCACTTGGACCACCTTCTGTTGCCTTCCCAGGCGCATTAGCAGGAAGCTATATTGGAAGCAGAGTAGGCAGGACTTGAACCAGCACTTGGCTATAGGACACCGTTGTCACAAGTGGTGGCTTAACCTGCTGTACCACAGTGCTGTGTGGCTCAGATTTTAGGATAGGTGATCGATCAAAGTTGTTGTGATAAATGCATCACAATAGACATCCCCAGGACGCAGACATGAGGCTGTCACACATGCTTCTCTTCTATCTGGACATCAAAGCACCCTCAGAATGAAGGTCTTGTGTGGTCTTAACTCTTCTTGGCCTTTCCAACCAGGAAGGAGAGATGCAATGTAGAAATCCTCTATAGGGCCAGGGTCTACCTTGTTAGGGAACTGATCATCTAAAAGTATCAGTGTATTTGTTCTCTCAATGCTATAAAAGCATACCTGTTTTTTTTAAAGCCCTGCATTCAATGGCTAATAGAGAAATAATACAAGAAATCTTAAATATATGACATGAAAACCAATTTTCTTTTGGTGCAGCCAGCGTTGGCAATATCATAGACTTCTCTGAGCAGGAGACCTCTTATTTTTCTCTGGAAATCATGGTCAGCGGTGTTTGCATTGTGAGTATTGTCTGAACCCTGTGGCAGGTCCCTGAGTCTGCTCCCTGGGTTACATCATTGGCCACTGGTGAGGTGCACACCTGGACAGGTGCTCTGGCTGGCCCACTATGGCCACCATGGCAAAGCCCAGCCTGCACCGTCTTCTGGACCAGGAGCACTCCATGTCCTCACTTGCAAAAGCAGTGGACAGAGATGGTATTAGTGGAACTTCATTATAACAGGCGAAAAAGCAAAGATTTTGACTCTGTGGAAGGTCAGTTTTAGACCCAAAGTGAAAAATCAGAAACTTCATGCTGTTTGCCACTAAAATGAATGGAAAGTTGCAGAGACAGAGTGTGTTTCAAACTGGTTCTGATTCAGCTTTGATTTCATTCTTGTGGGGAGCAACTGGGAGCAACTCGGACTAGACTAAGTTACTGGAATTAAGACTTATTCTATGCATCTGCTCTCCCACAATATGGCGCTGGGAGAGGAGAAAACAGCTTCTACGCAGCTGCCTCTTGCCAACTTGAGTGATGACCTCCAGGAGCTGATCCTGCTCCTGATTGGAGGAGAGCAGCGTACTCGGCGTGTGGGCAGCCGAGTTGGGATTGGTGGAAGAGGACTATAAAGGAGGAGAGAGACAATATGCACCAGGAACATCTAAGAGGAACATCTATCTGAAGGAACACCTGTGCAGCCCCCGAGAGAGCCGGCCGGCGGTGTGCCGCTCCCCTGCGGAAGTGGGGAAAGTGGCCAGGGGGAACTGCCCTTCCACGGAGGTGGAAGGGACGGTAGCCAACCCGGGAAGAACCAGCAGCAAACCCGGGGAGGGTCGAGCAGACAAAAGAACAGCGCAGGGTCCTGTGTCGTTCCCCCACGAAGACGGGGAGCGACATAATGGTGCCGTGACTCGGATATGAAGACTAGGCAGGGTTTAGTGTCGTTCCTCCATGAAGAGGGGGAGCGACAATTCTGAGACCAATAAGATTGTGTTATGTTGTATTTTGAGCAAAAGCAGAAAGAGAAGTCAAACCACACAGGCCATTAGGAAAAAGATGAATGGAATACACCATTCTGTGTCTGAGGAAGAGGGGGCTCCCCCATCCTTAGGGGCCCAATGGCGATGGGCGTCAGGTGTTAGAGAACTGAGCCACTAGGTGCACCTAGGACCCGCTGGGCGGACACCCACAAGGCTGCCCCAAGCTGCAGAGCCTGCCAGTCCGGCTCTCCACACTCTGGCTTGTCAAGCTCAGTGCCTATCTTCCAAGCAATGAGATGACAGTGGGGCTTCAGGGATACTGGGATTCACAAGGACAGGCTGAGCAGCCCTAACGTGAAAGCATAAATGTAGAAATGCTCCAAAATTCAAAACCTTTTGAGTGCTCACATGACCCCACAAGTGGAAAATTCCACATGTGACCTTGTGATGGGTCACAGGTAGAAAGCAGGTGACCTAAAAATATTGTATAAAATCACCTTCAGGCTTTGTGCATAAGGTATCTATGAAACACAAATGAATTTTGTGTTTAGACTTGGGTCCCATCACCAAGATAGCTCATTATGTATATGCAAACATTCCAAGATCTAAAATTGTCTCAGATCCAAAAACACTTCTGGGCCCAAGCATTTTGGGTACTGGACATGTGGCCTGCATAACATGACATTACTCAGCACTTCCAAACATGAAGTATTTGGCATCTGAAAGAAAAAGCATCTTTGACTACAAATAGATTGCGTTGAAGACCATACAATGAGAAATCTATGCTGATAATTCTTTCCTTCTTTACTTTAAAGCAAGACTTATTTATTTGAATGGCAGAGTGACAGAGACAGAGAGAGGAAGAGAGAGGAAGAGAGAGAGAGAGAGAGAGATTGAATGATTGATTATCTCTCTCATGGCTTAACATGCTAACCCAGAATGCCCCGTCTATACTCCTAGTTCTAACATGTCCCTCTCCTGCCAGTCCATTTTATGAGTGCACACAGTTGCGCTCTCTCTCTCTCTCTCTCTCTCTCTCTCTCTCACACACACACACACACACACACACACACTGACCTCAGTGAGTCTTCTTTTTGAGGTAAAAATGAAATGTTTTATAGGAATTCCCATGTTTAACGTTATGTGCCAGAGAAACATGGATTGGAAACCACCTACCCAGCCATCTACCCACAAACTCACCCAGCCACCCACCCACCATCAGAGAATGTGCGGAACTTGCCCCCTGCTGATACCATCCCCTCTAACCTCGACACTTTGGGCCAGGAGGGATATTAACAACGTCTGCTTAATTCTGGGTTTCTGGCACTTTGGCAAATGGGGCTTCCTCACTGGGAAGAGGCAGCCCCTCCCAGGTTTGGCTGATTCTTAGCAAATGCCTGGGCCAGGACTGTGTCTTTCTGTGCAAACCCACCAACCCCGAGTCCCCACTCTGAGCCTGCTCCTCCTTCTGGCTCTTACACCACAGGCAGCAATATCAATATTCCTTCCCCTCATCACTGCAGGGCCAG